>NW_026862144.1:0-125811 GCF_026571515.1 Ruditapes philippinarum | reverse complement strand
CTAACACATCGATGATATTGTTTGTTGACTAAAAGTCAATTGACAATAACATTGTTGTTGATAAAAAAGTTAGTTATGTTATAAGCAATATTAAAGCATACGCATGTAATGAACACTAAGGAGAAACATGCAATGAATCATTCTATTAATATTTTTCAGGCGACTGCACTATAAGGTCCCAGTGTTACTTTCGTAACACTATGATTGTATGTAATTGTACGGGTAGCGGATTCACAGGCACATACTGTGAACAAAGTAAATAAATATATTATCAGTATACCATTTGAAGAATTTCAAAATGTGCATTTCAGTTTCAAAAGTAATTTGTCCGGAAATTTTCAAAATTTATTCAATGTTCAAATTTACATTCACTTCGAATGATCTTATGATATGATATTAAAATAGTTATTCTTTATAATTTAAGAAGTTTATATTATATTTAAAATGAAAAGATCATAATTTATTTACGCCATCAAAAGTTCTTCAAATCTTCTGCCGATGCCCTGTGCCTTATCAGCGACGAGCACACTCAAAGAGGGAGAGAGAGCGAGCCATATTTAGTGGTGGAACAGATACATTTCACTAGCGCAAGCCAAGCATGACGGTTTTGTGCTTCTGTAAACCCTTTAGTAGTGTAACTTTTTATTCAAAATATTTCATTTTCATTTTTTTTTCATTTAAACGGATTCAAATTTTATTTATTCCTTTCGCCACTTTAGATATTGATGACTGCTTGGCTAGTCCATGTTTAAATGGTGGTACATGTAACGACGGAGTAAACGAATATACATGTTCTTGTGCGCCAGGGTATAATGGTTCGAATTGTGAAATAGGTAACTCGATTTCTTATAATTTGTTTCAATCTATCATTTCCTTGATTATATTTTTAAGTTTTCTGTTGTTTTTTTTATATAAAAAAATACGTGTCTAGTTGTTAAAATGTCTAACGCAATTTGGATTGATTTCTACTTTCCTCCATGGGGATATTCTCCATTATCGAACTTTATTTATTAATGCTTGTAAATTCAAATCCATTCATGTAAATAACTTATTCTTATGTACACATTACATGGGTACTATGGCAAATTCATATTCTTATTTCCTTTGTCCTAGGTTTAATTTTATGTAACATTTTCTTATATGTTTGATTGTTTGTATGGAAAATTAGAAAATCAATATTGTGAAACATATCATTTTGTCACAAAAAGCCTGAATGCAAACTGTATTATACCTATTTATTTAGTTTAAATCGCAAATGTCGAAATTTTCTTTTTACGCCTTATTTCCATTGTTTGTCCAAATTTGCTAGCTACAAAATATAAAAAAACTTATATTACAAAGTTTTGCATCAATAGAATAAGAAATTTGTACAAGGACTATTTGAAGTCAAAACAATTATATTTATGAGTTTTAAAATACATTTTGACAATTATTACGATTTACACAACAAGAGTGATTTTAAAAGAACAGTTTACAAGTGTAAACGTGACCATTTTGTTAAGAAATTCACAGTATAATTTTACATATTAATTTAAAATTTACATACAAACAAAGTAGAATATGGGACGCAGAAATTAGAAATAGAGGCAAAGAATATCAAAATATTAATTTAAAATTATATAAATGCATTTTACATGTAAGAATTAGTAATTTACATGAATGGAATTGTATTTGCTATGGCGGATATCCCCTTCCATATTCTACGGTAATATATGATAGTATAATGCTGTACATAATAGTTATCATTTGATACAATGTATTTACATGATGTATGTAAGAATTAACACCTGCATATGTCCTTGAATATTTAGAATCGTTTTCAATGGGTTTACTGATATGGCAATATGTTTGAAAATGACACATTTTTAATACGACATGTTTTGCTTTTCTTAAACTGGATTTATATTGTATGTATCCCTTTGGCAACTTTAGATATAGATGAATGCGTGGGTAATCCATGTAGAATGGTGGTACATGTAACGACGGAGTAAACGAATATACATGTTCTTGTGCGCCAGGGTATAATGGTACAAATTGTGAAATAGGTAACTCTATTTCTTATTATTTGTTTCAATCCATCATTGCCTATTTCATAATTTTAAGTTTTCTGTTTCTTTATAAAAAATACGTGTCTAGTTATTGTAATATCTAACGAAATTTGGATTGATTTCGTCTATAGAAGGGATTATCCTCCATTATCGAACTTTACTTATTCTTGCTTGTAAATTAAAATCCATTCATGTAAATGACTTATTCTTACATGTACATTACATGGATACTTTTGCAAATTTATATTGTAATATTCTTTGTCCTAGTTTCTAATTTCTATATTACATTTTCTTATATTTTTGTATGGAAATTTAGTTTAGATGATCAATATTGTGAAACATATTATTTTGTCAAACACAGCCTGAACGCATAATTTATTATACATATCGATTAAGTTTAAATTGCAAATATTGAAGCTTTCTTTTTGCGCCTTATTTCTTTCGAATGTTTAAATTTGCTAGCTGCAAAATAGGAATAATTTATACTTCAATGTTTTCCATGAAAGGAATAAGAAATTTGTACACGGACTCTGGAAGTCAAAACAAATACATTTATGAGTTTTAAAATACATTTTGACAATTATTACGTTTTACACAACAAGAGTGATTCTAAAAAAACAATTTACAAGTGTAAACGTGACCATTTTGTTAAGAAATTGATACATAGAATATTCACAGTATAATTTTACATATTTAGTTAGAATTTACATACAAACAAAGTAGAAAAATGGGACACAGAAATAAGAAATAGAGACAAAAAAATTTAAAATATTAATTAAAATTATATCAATGCATTTTACATGTAAGAGTAAGTAATTTACATGAATGGAATTGTATTTGATATGGCAGATATCCTCTTCTATATTCTACGGTAATATATGATAGTATAATGCTGTACATAACACAATGTATTTACATGATGTATGTATGAATAAACACCTGTAGATGTCCTTGAATATTTAGAATAGTTTTCAATTGGTTTACTGATATCGCAATATGTTTGAAAATGACACATTTTAAATACGACATGTTTTGCTTTTCCTAAACTGGATTTCAATTGTATGTATCCTTTTGGCAACTTTAGATATAGATGAATGCGTGGGTAATCCATGTATAAATGATGGTACATGTAACGACGGAGTAAACGAATATACATGTTCTTGTGCGCCAGGGTATACTGGTTCGAATTGTGAAACAGGTAACTCATTTTCTTATTATTTGTTTCAATCAATCATTGCCTTGTTTATACCTTTTTAGTTTTCTGTGTCTTTATAAAAAAAAATACGTGTCTAGTTGTTAAAATGTCTAACGAAATTTGGATTGATTTCTACTATAGAATGGGATATCCTCCATTATCGAACTTTACTTATTCTTGCTGTAAGAATAAGTAAATTACATGAATGGAATTGTATTTGCTATGGCGGATAACCCCTGCCATATTCTGCGGTCATATATGATAGTCTAATGCTGTACATAATAGTTATCATTTGATAAATGTATGTACATGATGTAATAGTGAATCCATTGTTAAATGGGTTAGAGAAAAAAAATTATCTACTGATTTAATTACATTTATCATGAAACTGAATACAAAGATGAATGTGCCACGAGTCTGGGTTTAAAAAAGTGCCATACTTAGTGGTTGAAAGGATGAATATACAACACAATAGGGCAAGAAAAGCGTGACATGATTGGTTTCCTAGTACAATATTTCAATAACGAAAAATGGAAATACCAAATTAGACATATGACTTTATGCAAGCAAAACTTGAATCCATATTTGTGAATGAACAAATGCAGATGTCCTTGAATATCTAAAATCGTTGTCAATGGGTCATTGTGATTGCAGATGTTAATGTACGGAAAAAGGTTCGTTAACCCTCAATTAATTTTACTTTACATTTAGTGTCTTTCATTATCAAATCTTTTGTATTGATTTGTACCACTTAGAAAAAAGGAAATGAAATAACTGATTTGACAAAATGTTTGAAAATGAAACATTTTTGATACAATGTGTTTTGCACTTCTCAAACGGATTTAAATTGTATGTATCCCTTTGACAACTTTAGATATAGATGAATGCGTGGGTAATCCATGTATAAATGATGGTACATGTAACGACGGAGTAAACGAATATACATGTTCTTGTGCGCCAGGGTATAATGGTACAAATTGTGAAATAGGTAACTCGATTTCTTTTAATTTGTTTCAATCCATTATTGCCTATTTCATAATTTTTAGTTTTCTGTTTTTTTATAAAAAAATACGTGTCTAGTTGTTATAATGTCTAACGAAATTTGGATTGATTTCTACTATAGAAGGGGATATCCCCCATTATCGCGCTTTACTTATTCTTGCTTGAAAATTAAAGTCCATTCATGTAAATTACTTATTTTTACATGTGCATTAGATGGATACGAAAACAAATTATATTTTAATATTCTTTGCCCTAGTATCTAATTTCTATGTAACATTTTCTTATATGTTTGTTTGGAATTTGAGATAATCAATATTGTGAAACATATCATTTTGCAAAACAAAGCCTGAACACAAACTGTTTTAACAATATTTATTAAGTTTAAATTGCTAATGTTGAAGTTTTCTTTTTTAACGCCGTATTTCCTTCGTATGTCCCAATTTGCTTGCTACAAAATATAAATAACTTATATTTGAAAGGAATAAAAAATTTGTTCACGGACTATTGGAAGTCAAAACAAGTACATTTTCGAGTTTTAAAAGACATGTTGACAATTATTACGTTTTACACAACAAGAGTGATTTTAAAAGAACAATTTCAAGTGTAAACGTGACCATTTTATTAAGAAATAGATACATAGAGATTCATAGTATAATTTTACATATTAAGTTAGAATTTACATACAAACAGAGTAGAAAAATGCGACACAGAAATAAGAAATAGAGACAAAGAATATTAAAATATTAATTTAAAATTATATCAATGCATTTTACATGTAAGAATAAGTAATTTACATGATTGGAATTGTATTTGCTATGGCGGATAGCCCCTTCCATATTCAACGGTTATATATAATAGCATAATGCTGTACATTATAGTTATCATTTGATACAATGTATTTACATGATGTATGTATGAATTAACACCTGCAGATGTCCTTGAATATTTGGAATCGTTTTCAATTGGTTTACTGATATGGCAATATGTTTGAAAATGACACATTTTTAATACGACATGTTTTGCTTTTCCTTAACTGGATTTAAATTGTATGTATCCTTTTGGCAACTTTAGATATAGATGAATGCGTGGGTAATCCATGTATAAATGATGGTACATGTAACGACGGAGTAAACGAATATACATGTTCTTGTGCGCCAGGGTATAATGGTACAAATTGTGAAATAGGTAACTCTATTTCTTATTATTTGTTTCAATCAATCATTGCCTTGTTTATTTTTTTTAGTTTTTGTTTCTTTTTGATTTCTACTATAGAAGGGGGTTATCCTCCATTATCGAACTTTACTTATTCTTGCTTGTAAATTAAAATCCATTCATGAAAATGACTTATTCTTACATGTACATAACATGGATACTATGGCAAACTTATATTCTTATATTCTTTGTCCTAGTTTCTAATTTCTATTTCACATTTTCTTATATGTTTGCATGGAATTTTAGATAATCAATATTGTGAAACATGTATTTTTGCCACACCAGGGTGTTTTCTATTTGAAAGACCCTGGCCACAAAAAGCCTGAACGCAAACTGTATTATGCATATTTATTAAGTTTAAATTGCTAATGTTGAAGTTTTCTTTTTCACGCCGTATTTCCTTCGTATGTCCCAATTTGCTTTCTACTAAATATAGAACTTACATTACAAAGTTTTCCATGAAAGTAATAAGAAATTTGAACACGGACTATTGGAAGTAAAAACAAATACATTTATGAGTTTTGAAGTACATTTTGACAATTATTACGTTTTACACAACAAGAGTGATTTTAAAACAACAATTCACAAGTGTAAACGTGACCATTTTGTTAATAAATTGATACATAGAATATTCACAGTATAATTTACATATAAAGTGTGAATTTACATACAAACAAAGTAGAAAATGGGATGCAGAAATTAAAAATAGAGGCAAAGAATATCAAAATATTAATTTAAAATTATATCAATGCATTTTACATGTAAGAATCAGTTATTTACATGAATGGAATTGTTTTTGCTATGGCGGATAACCCCTTCCATATTCTGCTGTCATGTATGATAGTTTATTGTTGTACATAATAGTAATCATTTGATACAATGTATGTACATGATGTAATTGAGAATCCATTGTAATATGGGTAAGAGATAAAAAAATGATATCTACTGATTTCATTTATCATGAAACGGAATATAATAACAAAAAAATGGAAATACCAAATTAGATACATGACTTTTGAAACAGGACTTGAAAGAATATTTGTGAATAAACACCTGCAGATGTCCTTGAATATTTAACATTGTTTTCAATGGGTTAACTGATATGGCAATCTGTTTGAAAAAGACACATTTTTAATACGACATGTTTTGCTTTTCCTAAACTGGATTTAAATTGTATGTATCCTTTGGCAACTTTAGATATAGATGAATGCGTGGGTAATCCATGTATAAATGATGGTACATGTAACGACGGAGTAAACGAATATACATGTTCTTGTGCGCCAGGGTATACTGGTTGGAATTGCGAAATAGGTAACTCTATTTCTTATAATTTGTTTTAATCCATCATTGCCTTGTTTATATTTTTTAAGTTTTCTGTTTGTAAATAAAAAATACGTGTCTAGTTGTTGAAATGTCTTTCGAAATTCGGATTGATTTATACTATAGAAGGGGATATCCTCCATCATCGAACTTTACTTATTCTTGCTTGTTAATTCAAATCCATTCATGTAAATGACTTATTCTTATATACACATTACATGGGTACTATGGCAAATTCATATTCTTATTTTCTTTGTCCTAGTTTAAATTTTATGTAACATTTTTCCTATATGTTTGATTGTTTGTATGGAAATTTAGATAATCAATATTGTGAAACACATCATTTTGTCACAAAAACCCTGAATGCAAGCTGTATTATACATATTTATAAGGTTTTAATTGCAAATGTTGAAGTTCTCTTTTTACGCCTTATTTCTTTTGTATGTCCAAATTTGCTAGCTACAAAATATAAAAAAAAACTTATATTACAAAGTTTTCCATGAAAAGAAAAAGAAATTGGTACACGGACTATTGGAAGTCAAAACAATTACATTTATGAGTTTTAAAATACATTTTGACAATTATTACGATTTACAAAACAAGAGTGATTTTAAAACAACAATTTACAAGTGTAAACGTGACCATTTTGTTAAGAAATTCACAGTATAATTTTACATATTAAGTTAGAATTTACATACAAACAAAGTAGAAAATGGGACGCAGAAATTAGAAATAGAGGCAAAGAATATCAAAATATTATTTTAAAATTATATCAATGCATTTTACATGTCAGAATAAGTAATTTACCTGAATGGAATTGTATTTGCTATGGCGGATATTACCTTCCATATTCTGCGGTCATATATGATAGTATATTGCTCTACATAATAGTAATTATTTGATACTATGTTTTTACATGATGTATGTAATAATTAACACCTGCAGATGTCCTAGAATATTTAGAATCATTTTCAATTGGTTTACTGATATGGCAATCTGTTTGAAAATGACACATTTTTAATACGACATGTTTTGCTTTTCCTAAACTGGATTTAAATTGTATGTATCCCTTTGGCAGCTTTAGATGTAGATGAGTGCGTGGGTAATCCATGTATAAATGATGGTACATGTAACGACGGAGTAAACGAATATACATGTTCTTGTGCGCCAGGGTATACTGGTACAAATTGTGAAATAGGTAGCTTGATTTCTTATTATTTGTTTCAATCCATCATTGCCTATTTAATTTTTTTTTTAAGTTTTCTAATTCTTTATAAAATATGTGTCTAGTTGTTAAAATGTCTAACGAAATTTGGATTGATTTCTACTATCGAATGGGATACTGTATCCCCTATTATCGAACTTTACTTATTCTTGCTTGTAAAATTAAAATCCATTCATGTAAATGACTTATTCATACATGTACATTACATGGATACTATGGCAAATTTATATTCTAATATTCTTTGTCCTAGTTTCTAATTTCTATGTAACATTTTCTTATAAGTTTGTATGGAATTTTAGTTTAGATAATCAATATTGTGAAACATATCATTTTGTCCCACAAAGCCTGAATGCAATCTGTATTTTACATTTTTATTATGTTTGAATTGCTTTCTTTTTTACGCCGTTTTTCCCTCGTATGTCCCAATTTGATTGCTACAAAATATAAAATATAAATTGCTTATATTACAAAGTTTTCCATGAAATGAATAAGAAATTTGTACACGGACTATTGGAAGTCAAAACATTTACATTTTCGAGGTTTAAAAAACATTTTGACAAGTGTTACTTTTTACCCAACAAGAGTGATTTTAAATTGTATGTATTCCTTTGACATCTTTAGATATAAATGAATGCTCGGGTAATCCATGTATAAATGGTGGAACATGTAATAACGGAGTAAACGAATATACATGTTCTTGTGTGCCTGGATTTACTGGTAACAATTGTGAAATAGGTAACTCGATTTCTTATAATTTGTTTCAATCCATCATTGCCTTGTTTATAATTTTTAAGTTTTCTTTTTCTTTATAAAAAATACGTGTCTAGTTGTTAAAATGTCTAACAAAATTTAGATTGATTTCTGCTATAGAAGGGGATATCCTCCATTATCGAACTTTACTTATTCTTGCTTAAAAATTAAAGTCCATTCATGTAAATGACTTATTCTAACATGTACATTACGTGGATACTATGGCAAATTTATTTTCTAATATTCTTTGTCCTAGTTTTCGAATTTCTATTTTACATTTTCTTATATGTTTGTATGGAAGTTTAGTTTAGATAATCAATAATGTGAAACATATCATTTTGTCACATAAAGCCTGAACCTAAACTTTATTACAATATTTATTAAGTTTAAATTGCTAATGTTGAAGTTTTGTTTACGCCGTATATCCTTCGTATGTCCCAATTTGCTTGCTACAAAATATAAATAAATATTTGTACGATGTGTGATTATTTAATTATTTTTTTAGACAATTTTTATTTTGATTTATTAAAACATCGAGCCTTCGCCCAGATTTTGTTTCTGTTCTACAAGAAATATTTAACCCTGCGACAGAACGAATATATCTGTCAACCATGCTTAAATTTTGAGACCAGTAATGACCACGGTTAACACACAAACATATCTGTAGATAGTTTTAGCAAACAATGTCTTCTATGTTGCAGTAATCATTAATTGTTGTCATTTATATTATTTCGTCATATAAAGCTATAAGAAATATTCCCATTATAATATAAAACAATTAGTAAATAATCTGTCATAGAAATTTAAGTGTGTTTATGTGCATACTCTTTTAAAGAAGTTCCTGGAGACGCGTGTCCTGAAGGATGGACCGAATTTGAAAGCAGTTGTTATCTGTTTGTATCTGGTTTTATGACTTGGGAAGAAGCCAAGGTGAGAATACCTTGTACATTATGCGAATGTTTTTATATTTCTTTACAATAGTATATGATTTGTGATAGAATGTTGAAAAGTTTAATAATTTTGTAAGTCAACTTACAATATTTCACAACTGTTATAAATGGAAAGTATTTAGTAATAAAGAACAAATATTTGTGAAGATATAACAAAATGAAAATCATATAATCGTATTTAATTCATCTGTATACGCTTTGCGAATACCAGTTATACGATACAATTGGTGGCACGTTGGGCCAAACATTTGGCTGTGTTTTAGCTCATATTTACCATATATAAAAGATAAATGCTATTTTCTTACCTTTTCCAAGTTATCTTAATTCTCTAAAAGATTAGAAAACAAAGAAATCTCTCTAAAAACACATATAAAAGCAAAAATAACCGTACGCAAATAGCAGTTACTTTATATCCATAATTATTGTTATTTCCAAATCACCTTCTCTCTCTTAACGCTTCATTTCATAGATAAGTAATTCTGTCCGGAAGTGTATTATTTTAGTTGTTTAGGTATTGCAAGTTACAAGTGACATATATCATATTGATAATGACATAAACATGATTGTTAACCCATTACTTCATGAGCATTTTGTGAAAAATGGCTGTTTTCATTGAAAAGTCTCCCGTTACAAATTCAAATTGCTATAATACTATAAAAACTGCTTCAACACTAATCAAACTTCGCACAAATGTTGACTGGACCATTGCCCTTGCAACAACATGATCAGGCTTAAATTTTCTGTTACCATGGCAACGAGGGGACATCTCAAAATTGCCAAAAATCACTATTTTGCGTTGACTTTTTCCATCAAAATTGATTTCAAAGTGCTGCAACTTCTAAATGGATTGAGATAGAGTCAAATGCTTTTCAACGTTGGTTACATGTTACCTTATGATCAATCTGGGGTCATTTACAGCCTCTCACAAGTCCAAAATTTTCTTGGCGATGAGGGGGACTCCGCCCCCCTTCAAACCCCCCAAACAGAAGGGGGCACATCCCCCTTCTGGCAACCCCCTGATGTATCTTTTGGTTGGGGGGGCCGCGCCGAAAAAGAGGTCACTTTTTTAGCAACATTTCTCAAACAAAAACAAGTGTTTGGGGCCTATATAAGGCATTTTCCATCATTTGAGACAACAAAAAGGGGGGGTGAAAAAGGCGTTAAAAGGCGTGTATATGAAGTAATGGGTTAACAAGCATTTATACATGTATATTGTTTTGTATTTTCTTCTACAGAGCGACTGCGAATCTAAAGGTGCATACCTTATTGAGATCACAAGCGATGCTGAAAATTTGTTTGCAAATAATTTGATGGATCAAAATAGCAAAAATTGTATGTTATAATATTTATCAAGCTTAATTTTGCTTTATGGATACAATAAATTATAATCGTTAGCTTACATGGCTCTAGCTATCCATAACTTACAAACCAATTAGAAGTTATGCATCTTCTGTGTCCCTCTCCGTAGTTTCAGATATTTAGCATCTTAATATTATTATTGCAAAACCTGTTATTGTTATTTTTAAATCTATTTAATGGCATAAAACTACACCACAATAAAATCTTTGCAAATGTCACTGAGCTATATTCAGTCACGGTTCCTTTTTGGGCGCCAAATGTCACAGGGTGAGAACAATGTGCAGCCTGACTAGGACTCGAACCTGGGACCCTTGGAATATTACACCGTACCGCTGCTCTACCGACTGAACTGTCTAGCCGCTTTTTTTTTTAATGCGTTTATTTAAGGTTGCCGCCGGAAAGCCCATATGGGCGACCGTACACTCAAGTCGGGCCATCCTAGAGCGTCCCGCCGAGATTTTTTCGTCGATTTTTTCCCAGCTTTATTGGTGGAGGAAGACCCCAGGTGCCCCTCCGGGCATTATTTCAGGCACGAGCGGGCACCTGGGTAGAACCACCGACCTTCCGTAAGCCAGCTGGATGGCTTCCTCACATGAAAGATTTCGACCCGAGTGAGGATCGAACCTACACATCTCCTTCCTTAAATAGTCAACAATTCTGAACCGTGACACAAACAAACTTCAAACTGCAATTTTTTTATGAAGTTGAATCCTTTCCGTCTGTTATGTAGGATCTTAAAGAGCTACATGTGTAAACGACATTTATTAAAATGTTTATTCAGGTATATTCAATTTCGTTGCACTAAATCAATTATTTGTGCCGGAATTCGTTTTTTTTTTTCAAGAATAGTTTTTTTTTAAAGTCAACAAAGAAACATTAATCTATTAATCTTCAAGAAATGTTGATGTTCGTATATGAATACATTGGTATCTTCATCAGTGACACACAAGATAGAAATAAAAGTTTAAATACATTTCGAATAGAGTTTCCTAGTTTATAAAGAATATCAACATTTATTTGTTGTGACATTATTTGTATGATTATTTGTATGATTACAATTGCAGCAATGTATATAGGTCAGTATCTAAAATACTTTATCACTAATACGGTGTTACAGTAAATGCAAACAATACCAGTCACTTCAACAGTTATATACATTTATAATGTATTTAAAGACAGGTGTCTATTTCTTCATGCCGTATTAAAACATACAAGTACACGTATATACTGATCATTTTAAGAGTATCCTATCAGTATATAGGAAATCTATAGGATCCCTGTAAACTTGTTTTTTTCTATGTATTTTTAGAGCAAATGTTGTTTTAAAAAACATGGGGCCTTTTTTGGAATTATCAAAACTACCCCTCATTTCATTTACAGAAATTAAATGGGTTCTTTTTCATTGACTCCTTCCTGCTTATAAACCCAGAGATATTCGTCCGCAACGGGCAAAGCATATACTTTGTATACACAAATGGAGTTATAGAAAATATCAAGCAGAACATTAAATCATACAAGAACACACCTTTTAAGGTTATTTTGCAATATTAAAGGGACTCTACTGAGGTTTTTTGATATGATGGGACTTTTTTTCCATATAAATGTACCATTTGATGTAGGTTTAGACCTCTAATCTTTGTGCAAAATTTCAGATCATTCGCGCACTTCGTTTTTCCAGAATAATTATTCACATTGTAAATAAATGACCAAAAATGAAAAGCGTTTAAACGCTTTAACTCAAATCGGACTACGAAAAGCATATAAATACGAGTTTCAATAATTTCAAAGTATATTTCTTAACTATCTTAGCATATATTTCTGTCTAAAGTGCCCCAGCTCATTTATGTAAGAAATTCAAATGTTATGTTTTAAAGCTTTTAAACCTCAGTGGAGTCCCTTTAGATTGTATGAAATTCAAGAGGGTCCTGTAAAGTAATTGTGTACACGATGTAATTTCGAAAATAATGTGGGTTTTATTTATTATTACTTTTTTAGCATTTCATGTTAAAATATTACAATACTTTACGAACATTTTTTAAAATAAAAAATGCAAATTTTAGGTTTGGTTATTCGAATGATTTTTGTGCTAATGTTGTAAAGCTTGTCACATATGATGTGGTTGATGATAAGAAATATATATTGGAAGTTTGAAGTAAATACCCTAAAAACTTAAGAACTGATAGACAAAAAGCGTAAAAACTAGAAAAATAAATCTTGACGAGGTCGCCGACACACCGTGAGTAGGACAGCTCTTAATATTTTCCCTATAGTCAACATAAAAATGGTGTGTATAGTCTCCATATTGCCGTCTATCCATATTTTTGGGAAGAGAAGAAAACAATTAGTGATCATTTAATATACAGGAAAGTTGGGGCTACTTGATATTAAGTTCGGATTGTTTGGTGTGTTTTTCGCTGTTTTCACGTACATGAGTAAACTTATAGGATCATGTACGTTATTGGTGGTCTTGTCATTTTTAACAAACTTGTAACTAGTAAGTTTTTATGTAAAATAAAATGTTCACTATAAAAAGTAATGAGATGTAAACGCGGTGTAAATTGTTTTAACGGAGGAAGTTTAGTTACACAAGACTTGACTATCTTAGGAATTTAACTTGAAAGTTAAAGAACAATCATATTAATTGTAATTTAGAAATAACCATTTTATTTGATTTTTAATGCAAGAACTATAATTTCAGTTTCAATTTTAAACTATCCATAAAACTTATTATAGGTTTGCAAGATCTGTATTTCTTTACATTTTATTTTAGAAGGACTAAAGGGATTCCGAGATTACTGTTTGTAATTTTTTTTAAAAAAAAGTGAAAAAATTCTTCTTATAATCTATTTTCCCAGTAAATTTTACATGAAGTCAAACATTTAGCCGGAAAAACAAAACGATTTTTTGAAATCAAACTAAAGTTGAGAAAACTTAATCAAAATAAATGATTCAGTTAATGAAAAAAAATGAGGAAAATGCTTAAAAAGAGGGGTTCTTATGTAACTTTTAATGCTATGATGCACAAAGTATTTTTAACCACATTTTTCAAAGATGTATGTAGGTTTTATGTTTATTGAACAGTGCCACTGCGTAATGACATTTTGAAGCATTGCTCTTTTAAATGGCAGTATGTTTTGAAAAGAAATCTGGAACTAAACCGTCACTGAAACAAGGGATCCTATGAATTTCAATGCATTGAGTCTTTTTTTTTTCTATTTTTCAAGCTAGACAATTACTTTGAAGTTTTATACGTTTTTAAAATCTATGGAAATTAAGTTGTACTTTATTTGTGGATGTTAAAATATTATTTTACAGATGTTTGGATAGGATTAAATGACAGAACAACTGAAGGACAATTCGTTTGGGAATATTCGGGAGAAACACCAACTTTCAGTCCACCAAACTTTGCTTATTCTTATGCTTTCAATTCTGCGTTAAATGATTGTGCTTATGCGTTTTATAGCCCGCTGTATAATGTTTGGTACCTGTATACTTGTTCAGGCGGCACCGCCAGTTATATTTGTGAACAAGCATTGGTGAGTAAATTGTTAAAATAAATGCTTTTAATCTGTTTCAAGATAAAAAGAATAAACTGTATATGGTGTTTCTGGAACTTTACAAAATTTTATCTACTTTCATAATATCTGCGATGGCAAACTTGTGCAGAATGACCGTGACTCAAAACCAGAGTACTGTTCCGCAGCTAATTAAGTTACCATGCAACTTGTAAACGCATCTCCTTAATATTATGTATCGAAAAAACTGTTAAATATATTTGATTAACACAGATAAGCTAATGATGATTTTTGTTTGTAAATCATTTCTTGTTTACAATGTACTTGATTGTCTAGAGTTTAATATCGAGTTAAACTCAGTGTACGAAAATGACATTCTTTATAAATAATGTTCACTGATTATTAATGAATAATATTTGTAAAGTTAAAGTGTTTACAAGTAAGTAACGGTTCATTTTGAAGAAACATTCGCTTTATTACAATTTCAAATTATCCACACATATATTTAATTTGATACCAGTGGATTTATATTATTCAGCATGCTCAAATTTCATATGTTCTTCGAAAACTATACATAGTTTCCAAGTTTCCTTTATAACATTACTTCATGGAACATTTAGTTAATGTCATGTAAAATGTTTGAATCAAGCCGTACAAGCAGTTGTTTTCAAACCATTAATTACCATTAGTACAAACTTTTTTTTATTACTGTTGTTACTGCCGATATTTAAAACAAATATAACTGTAACAGAAGTTACAGCTGTAATACTGCTATAACTTCTAACTTTACCTACTTATATAATATCCCTTGTTTTAATTAAACAGTGTAATTTGAATTAAATTTGTGATACTAATTTTACCGTGGCTTATTCTTGGAGTAAATAAAATGCTTTAAAGTCCATTTATTCTATTTCAGTGAACCAAGGCAGGAAGAAATACAAACTGAAGAATGATGTACTAACTTAAAAGTTTTCTTGTGAATTTTTCTCTGGATACAAACCTAACACAATTCATGATTTATAGAATATTGCAAGTAGTTATATCAATAATAAAATTGATGTAATGAGTAAATGAGTGTTGTGTTCCTGTAGAAATATACCCAGATTTACCTTATTTTGAAATATGTTTCAGTAGCATGCATTTTTACTTTCAACGATTATCCTCAAATTATTTAAGTATTATATTGGCAATGCAGTAAATCTGTAATGTTCAGTGTATTTACGGTCGTATTTTACTCACAAAATTAACTGTAAGTTCTTTATACATTTATCAAAATTTCTCGGAATCCAAGGTAAAGCTCATATTTTCATGACCTCTTGACAACGTTCACATGATAAATCTAAAAAAGCTATACATAGAGCTTACATGATTCAAAGTTAAAGCTAAAATGAGCTTTATGTACGAGTAAAATAAAAATTCACCCTAAATAATCCAACACGAGCGTTAGATAAAAACCTCATGACCTCTAAACTACTCTCTAAATAAAGCTAAAATACCCTGGATGATAATATTATGAGCTCTATTTAAAAGAGGGACAAACAAAATCCCTATAGAAAGGCCAACACGACAAAATTTTTAATTTTGCAGGCTCCGTTTGATTTAGCCTGTTCATGGACGGTACTGGAACGTGCAAATTACCTCAACGCCCCCTAGCATCGGCTTAAGCAGAATTCAACATTTAAACACGAAAATGGTGACATTTTGAATTTAGAAACATCCACAGATAAAACTACATTTCACATTGAACTTACATTAAGAATACGCTATATATGTATTAACAAGAACCATTCGTCGGAGTTAAAATAGAAATGAACACTGTATAAAACGTAAACGAACCTTTCATAAAGCTAACAATAGCCTTAGGTAAAGCTAACATTTACTATACCAAATTGACAGCATGCCTTATATAATATACATGATTACAAAGTTAAAATGCAAACCAATATTAACTACCATGAACTCTATAAATAACAAATATGAACAATAAAAAGACTACCGTTAACCATAAATAAAGTGATCAGGTGATAACAAGCCCTAGATAAATGTAATATGAGCACTTAATGAAGTTGATATTAAACTTAAATAATTTTCTGCTTTTCTTTTTGTTGTTGGTGTTGTTTTTGGTCGGGATTTACGTCAAACCGACAAAGTAAATTAATATGTCCAAATTCAAGTTTTACTGGTAGGGAAATACCACAATTGCCCCTCTGTGTAATAATTACGAGCTCAAAATATAGTTAACCTGGAAGTAGATGAATTTTAAATGAGCCTTAGGCAAGGCGATGTTTGTCAACCGCAGTCCTCGATATAGGCTAAACTCACTAGTAGGGCAGCCAGGACCGAGGCAAAGAGAATGGACATACCTATAACAGTTCCTAAGGACGGAAATTGAATGAAAAAAGATTGGGTGTAAGGAAAAGCAGGGGTTGCAAAAATGAGAAATGAGTGTGTTTGAAAAGGAAATACTTCCAGCTGATGCTTAACACGAAACAATATCACAGAACCCGGCACCATACTAAACATGTAACTAAATACAATATATGCATGTGAAGGAACACATAGTACAACTTTTGAAAGGTTCAAAATAGAGAGTAATAAGGAATCCTTAAGAACGTACACAACAACAAAATTGAAAATGTTGCAGGCCCGGCTTGATTAAACCTGTTCATGGACGATAATGGAAAGTGCAAGCTTCATATCGCTTGAAGGCGCGCACAACCTTACTCACAGCCCAAACATGTCCCTAACTGACGACACAGTGTAAATAATATGAATCCCCGCAAAATGAACAGCTCCCTATTAACATAAGACATTATAACTAAATTACAGAAATGATCTGGTAAATCTATATACAAAAGGACAGAGTCCAGTGACAATAAAAAGTACGCATGACCTTACAGACGGAGGGCAGAGAAACAAGACAGTCACCTGCAACAATAGACGAAGCAAGACAGAAGACAACAAAGACAATTCAGTCCCAAAGACTAATGTATGCTAATGGTAAAAATAACATGATGAGCTCTAGAAAACACTAATTCAAAGGTTCCACTTTACCCCCAGAAAGACTTTTATTTTCATTTCTCAAAAAGTTTTTAATTTTTGTGACCTATTACAGTTTCAAACCAATACTCATTTGCCAATTTACTAAACCATCTTTTGCTTCTGATGACGTTTTGCAATTAGTACAGTTATAGTAATTAAGTATTTTGTATGGACGTCAAAATACATATACTACTTTGTTTACATTTTGCTACTTTTATGACAAATAATTACACAGGAAGCGCTAAATTTTATATGTGTTAAGCATCTGACGTGCTCTAAAACCAATATTTAAACACCATAAAACTCATATTTGCCCTTTCAAAAGAATGAAATACCTGTATTTATTTGTTTCTGAGGCTTATTGTGCTTTTAAGTCCTAGGTGAAAGTAGAAGGACAACAGGATCAAGGCATAGGTAGCCCATAACCCAAACGTACAGCTAATAACGTAAACTGTAGCTAAACGTAATGACGCCCTAGTTAAAATTATTAATGTATCATGTGTCCTAGATAAAACAAATTTTGGTAGAAGATTAAGAACGAACATTATCCCTACATAAACTACAAAAGCAATCAAGAGCTATAAATAAATTCTAATACAGCCCCTACATAAAACTAATATCAGCCCAAAAACAAAGGTGAGCACTATATAAACTAACATGAAATATTTATAATAATATAAAAAGGACCCGAACATGAGCATGAGATTAAACGTACACGAAACCTATACCGAAACAAAATTGCCTGAACATTAAATAAAATTATCTTTAGCTAAAGAAAATGGGGCCAAGAGTCCTAAAAATTATGAAATCGCCAACAGAAGTCCTTGTTCAACGTATACATGTGATAAGTCATTTACACAACTAACTTGAATCCTAGAAATTTATTTGTAACATTAGCCTTTATAAATTTTTCAATGTAAGATCTATATACTCAGTTGCTCGCTGATGTATTCCTCCATAAGTAAGACTGGAAAATCCCCATATGATCTTTAATGTGTTGGTGCGACGCTACTCTCCTGCTCATCGGTCGGATGTTTCACTATCTCTCACTGTCTGAAGTAGCGTGAGGGTATTAAGTAAGCTGCGAAGGGAGCGTAGTGCGAACCAAAAGGAAATTATAAACGACAGAACTACTGTGAGCATTATATCATACCGGTCTCAATCTCTAGATTAACTAAAAATAAACTTGATTTCCTGTAAGTAATCGAAAAGGCTTTTAATGGAACTGTGGCAAACGTTTCACGAGTGAATTTACTCTAAAAGATCTATAACAAAACTATGTAAAAAATCATAGCATTCAAGAATGAAGTATTTTGACAATAAAATATTCAAAGCAGGATAAACAAAATCGAACATCGTATCGTGTTTATAGATAAAATATGTACCTTCTACGTGTCCAATTCGAAATCTAAAAGAGCAACATGATTAAGGAGTGATCGAAAATATTATTTTTTAAGATAGGGGGTTGATATTATAAACTTTTGTTAAAGGCAACTTAGTCCAAATTGTATTTCCATTCAGACATACGGGTAAAACAGAAAAAGAAAATCTCTTAAGATCGGCAAAATTGAAAAGATTGCAGGCACGGTATGACGGCAACGGTAACTGCTAGCCACCAGCCACGCCCCAAAGCACCAGCTTAAACAGAACACAACATCTAAACATGAAAATGGAGAAATTTCGAATTCAGAAATGTGTTCATACCGTATAGCATTAAAGTAGGAATATCTTACCTACATATTCTGAAAAGGGACCAAATAACGGATATTTTCACTATTTAGAAAGAGGTATATGACAATAAGTCTACTGGTTCAGTATTAAATAATTCTTTAGCCAATGCATCTATTTTTAAATTTTTCTTTTAGTCGTATTAACATATGGCTTTTACCTTGCATTATTTGACTTACATAAATTTTTAAGATATATTGAAATCGTAACAAGAGTTTCTAAATCATTCTATTTTCGCCTTTTCTATTTTAATGGATAATAACAAAACGGAAAAAATCATAAAATTTTCATAATTTTGTTGTGAAATGTATGAAACAAAAACAAAAAAAAAACGATTCAATAGTATAGATAGATTTGTTATATGGTAGTCACAATCTAGATGTGAACGACTGTATCCACTTTTCAAGTAAAAATGTATTAATCTTTTAAAAAATTCGGGAGAATCTGGTCATTTCTCTTTTAAACAATTTTATTTCAAATTTCTGAAGATACGCACATCCAAGGAAGCACATATTGTTCAATGTTTAAATAAATGATATCTTTGTTTCTTTCTTTTGGTATGTTAGAAACTGAAACAAGAGTCACTTTAATTAGTCATAACAATTACTTTTCGTGCGTATTTTTCACTTTTTTGACTATCGTCTAGTTGTATATTGAAAGAGCATTGCTTTAGCAAAGAAGCTTTCTGCTGTTGATGTTCAAAATCCCCAAGACATAGACCTTAGTGATCTATAGTAACGAGAATATGTAAATATCACAGTATCGTAAACCTTATTCTGACCGGAGGGCTCTTTTCGTACCAGATAACATCTTTAGAAAGTCAAAGTTTTAAGACATTTAGTTTTTACCTTTTTTATACAAGACAAACGTAGTTTATGTGGGACAACGTCCCCTCAGATGACCCGCAATCCTCCCCCAACAGCTTTTCATCTGTCCAGTCGTTTGGATCTCCGCAACACAGCTCGTTATCTATTATGAGAAGTAGCAGCAGCCACACCAGGCGCCTTCAATCATTCTACGCGTCCTCATTGTAAATTTCCAGAGCCTGAGGGCTAAACGGGCATCTCTCTAACTGACCGTAACTGAAACCAATCCAGAGATCTTCATTGGTTGCGAGACATGGCTCTACCCTTGTGTCCATGAAAAGGAAGTTCTTCTAGCTGGATACTACTTCCTGACCAGGAAAGACAGAGCGGCAAACCGTTATGATTGTATCATAATCGCTGCGAAAGACAACATATGCGGTATTAAAACTAGACACAAATGCAACATCGGAGATAGTCGCAGCTTCCTTCAATGGTCCAGCTTATCATCCGTTCTAAATATCGCTCACCAAGCAGCGACCTCACGTACATTGAAAACCTCTGCACAGAACAAAGAACACGAATACCACCATCTGGAATGCGGGTGATATAAACCTATCAGGGATTGATTTGACCTTAAACTCTGTTGTAGGGTAAAACTACTCCAATAGCATTAGCCAGTGCATGCTTGACACGATATACGACAATTCATTTGATCATTTGAACAGATTGTGGGTTTTACAACCAGAGGCAACAACAAACTTGACCTCTTCATAACAAATAAACCTCCACTTGTCAAATGCAGTACCCACTCCCAGGACTCAGTGACCATGACATGATCCTTGTGCCGGCCAGACCTAAAGCAGAACAAACAGAGGCGCCCCAGAGGAAGATAATTTTGTAGAAAAGAGCTTACCAGACCATTATACGCTCCGCTGTACAAGACTTCACCAACCGCTTCATACAGGACCACACACCCACCTCTGCTATTGAAAACATGTGGACCGACTGCACATCTATGATCTCACAGATTATAGAAACCACATTCCTATCAAAGATGTCAACAACTAGGCACAACCAAACTTAAATACAGCAAAGATCAAGCTCCACTCCAGAAGAAAGAAGAGAAAGCCCAGTGCCCAGGGACAACAGACGATATCAAGCGGTACAAAGACCTTCAAAAGGAGCAACACTATGAATGTCGGAAGGCAAACCAAGCTTATGTTAGAGACTACGTATGTCACAGAAAACCCTAAGAAGCTTTACTCTTTCATCAAAGTGAAGCGGTTTGACTGAAATGTGATGGTGTCACTCACAACAATCCAAGAAAGAAGGCCACAATATTGAACAAAGAGTTCACTGGTGTGTTCACCACAGAGGACACAACAGACGTGCCAGTCATGGATGGAGACAGATACCCAGACATGCGTTACTTCACAGTAAGAACTGAGCGCGACAAGAAACTACTCCTTAACCTCAACACTAACAGGGCATTGACATACCGACACAATTGCTGAAAAACTATGTTGAAGACATTATTCCGGCCCTCACCTCAGGTTCAACGCCTCTCTGCAACAAAAATGGTACCTTCAGCCGGGAAGAAGGCGAATGTATCACCTATCTTCAAAAAAGGTGACTGCAGCAACCCTGCCAACTAAAGACCCTCACAACAGTATGCAGCAAACTCCTAGAACATATCCTACATAGCCAAATAATAAAACACCACAACATCTTGTCAAATCAACAACATGGATTTAGAAAACAACGCTCAACTGAAAGTTAGCTTCTTCTCACTCTTCAAGACATGCCATCAGCCTTAGGGAAACAAGTAGACGCTATTCTACTAGACTTCAGTAAGGCGTTTGACGTTGTGTCCCACCAATGACTCCTTAAAAGGTGAACCACTACGGCATCAGAGAGACAGTCCAAAGCTGGATCCAGAGCTTCCTGTCTGACCACAGCCAACAGGTCGTCGTTGAAGGCCACTTGTCAACATCCTCCCCAGTCACATGCGGGATACCCCAGAACACAGTATTAGGTCCGTTGCTGTTCATCATTAACATCTACGACATACCAAGGTGCTTGACTTCCAACAGCCACCTATTTGCTGACAACAGCCTGATTTACAGAAGAATCAAATCAGAAGCCGACACACTAGCTCTCAAAAAAGACCTTGATCAACTTCAGGAATGGGAACACAAGTGGATAATGCCCTTCAATATCAGGAAAGGTGAAGTAATACACATCACCAAGAAAAGAAACCCCGTCATTCATGCCTACAAAGTCCACCAATCAACTCTTCAGTCAAAAGGGGAAAGTACCTTGGTGTCAATATCGCAAATAATCTCTCATGGAATATACACACGGAATCTACCATCAAGAAGGCCAACATCTAAGAAGAAATTACACAAGCTGCCCACAAGACATCAATGTCCAGTCCTACAAAACCCTTGTCAGACCTATCCTGGAATACGCAGGCACAGTCTGGGACCCACACACAGCCACCAACATCAACCAGCTGCCCTATTAGTGAAAGGTGACTACAAGACTACCAGCAATACAACTGCAATGATGACAGACCTAAGCTAGCCAACACTACAGCATTGCCGCTCCAATGCATGCCAAGCTAATGATGGTCTACAAAATCACGCACATCATAACCATCCCAGTTGCACAGTACGTCCACCCACTGACATTTAGTGGCCATGGCTACGGACACAGATCGTCGCCCTAATTCCATAATGATGTAAGTCGTATTTTTACCATTTTGAGAAAATCAAAGTTTTAACAGATTATATCTCCACTCTTACTCAACCAATTTTAATATAAAAAATATCATAGTGTGCAGAATTATTTTAACTTTTACACTTTTAATTACAAAGAAGTTCCTATAGATAGTTTTTTTAAAAATCAAAATATAAAAAATGAAAAATCACTGCAAAATATATTTTATTGAAAAAAATACAAGAACCAGAATGCTGTAATTAGTTACAGCAATGTGACCCTAAAATATCATTACATTTAGGAGTTACAACAGTGTGAAATAATGACTAGTTTACTGTTTTATACTGAAATTATATTAAATTTAGACGTAACTAGAAATTGAGTGCCTTAACGAATAGTCTTGATCCACATTTATTTAGGCACCACCTAGCACAGAATTTGATCAGGATCAAAACAGTAAATTTAGTCTTAAAAGTCAATAATAACAATCAAGACAATGCGGTTAAGTGTGAATAGCCACGAACAGGCATTTTAAGATTGAAATTAAACTCGGGCTTCATTATCTTATGACCATTTACATGAAATAGTGAGCGCCTTGCAAATGAACAAAAAAAAACCCCAAAATATTACTGATTTTGAAAATGTATCACATTGAGTTAAACAAAACGAAAACAAAATTCAGAAACATCGTCATTGTATTGATATTAACCACATTAAATAGCAAAACTTTGATCATACGATAAGCTATTTTCACATTCAGATTGTACACTTATTCTATGAAATATCTGGAATTCAGATTTACTTTTGGTTTCGTTTATCATATCATTAATTCATTCCAAATTCAATTTTGAACACCTGCAGCTTGCAGACAATTAGCATGTTGAACACAATTTGACTTACAAAACACACAAAAATGTTTGAAAGATGTAACTGCTTAAACTTTGAAAAACAACATCAACAATGAGTTCCTTTCTCTTTAACATAAAAAAGAATAAACCTATGTATTTTAATTTTCTAAGAACAGCATTACTTAATGTTTTGTTTAAAAAAAAATGAAAAATATGAAACGCAACTCAAGGTCACACATTTTCAAAGATGCTCTGGATATGGTGTTTCAATGAACTACTGTACTTTAATTACTACATGTATTTATATATAAAGTGGCATTCAACTTCTTTTCAAACAATTTCTAACATACAATAACAATTAAGTATTCGTTTGCTTTTAATGTTTTTAAGTGAACTGTTTACATCAATAACTCATTCGTATAAAAGCAATGCTCAATATCTAAGAGTTTCAGTCAAATATTAGTTCTATTTTACTTCAACAAACGTTTGATGAAACAAATATGACCATTTACAGATTCCTTAATTTTTGGTCTTTAGACTTTTCTTCACAAAATCATTTTTTCTACGTTTCAATCGAATGAAAATTTTTAACCAAGCATATTTTTTTCCTTTTAAAAAATAGTTTTGGTAATGATTAATTTTCAGTTCAAAGGTTCAAATCACTTGATAATTAGAGGTAGTATTACCTTACGAGTTGGAAATAATTGCACAAGAATTATTTTTAACTTAGAAACTTAGATTAATTTTGCTTTGCATGTTCCAATTACATAATAAATTTTAGCATAAGACTGAAAATGATTATGTTGACAAAAAGGTATAGACTGACACACTGTTGATTTATGCAAAATAGCTGAGTAGGGTCAACAGGGTGGCATTCTGTTTAATAAGTATTTGTTGTGCAAATTACGTCTCTTATTCAACGCTAAATGGTGCATCTGAGACAACTCCCAGTTTTTAAACTTTTGTTATACATGTTATAGGGATACATTGTATTGTCAACTTTAACCCACCATATAGTCTTTGACGTTTGGACGTACTGTTTTAAGAACACAAACGAGTGATATAGGGCTGAACACTTCTGCCATTTTAAAAGTGTTTCGTCTTTCTTTCAATACGACAGTGGGTATTGTTAACCTCTCTGGATTGCATAATGCCTTGGACAGCAAAACTTTTGATATTTATATCACTTAACTTATCGTTATATGAAAGTGCAGAATTTTGAAATTATGAAAATTATGAAATTATAAAATAAACATGAAGTAAACACCACCTAATTTTACATCAGTTATGAGTGGTAAAGTTATATGTGTAAATTGTATTCGAATCACTTAGCACCAGTACGGTAATTTGTCTTATATGGTTAAAGAAAAACATTGTACAAAATGTAACAATGGCAGTAGTATGTTTCCCATTTGATGAGTTTTGTTTGTAAGTTAAAAGTATAAACAATCTTATGCAAAACCTGATTGTACGTATTTAATCTGAATATGTACAAGGTAACATTGATCAATCAATCATATAATCAATCACATATCAAGTTAAGAACAGCTGATACTTGTGAATATTGAAAGTTTGTATCAATTTATCCGATTTCCATGCTATCCGAATTTCATAACACAGCATGGTGCTTTGAATTTAGCTCAAGGGTTAAGAGTAGTTATTATTTCTTTTTAAGGTTTGAAACAGTTCAATAAAATATTAATCTATAGATAATTAGATAACATTTAAAACAAAACACTTACATGTTATCAAGAAATATAAAACGTAAAATGTCATTCCTGATACCTTGAAAAATCTGCCATTTTGTCAAAACAGCATCACGTGACTAGAATCTTAACAAACTATTGGTTCAGAAGTTACGATATTATGGACGTTATTTTTATCACAATTTTTGGACTTACAGCACTCTGACCCATTCAATATATCGTTACAGACAAGTACCAGAGTGATGTTGTTCTTACCATTAGATAGAGCAAAAAATTACGAACATTTTGATACCAAACACTCATTTTTTTCAAAATTGGAGTTACGACACTCTGGAATTAGGGCGACGAGATTTCTTGTCCCATTCTGTAGAGTACAGCCTCCGTCGTCGAAGGGTTAGAGTCTATGATTTCTAATCCAGTTACCTCTCTGGCGTGGGTTCGATCCCCGGGCGATGCTTTGGTTGTTTAGCACGGAGGAAGGTAGTCTAGTACTGGTGTAACTCTCCAGGAACGATCGTAAGGAAACTACCCGCCTATATGACTGACATACTGTTGGGAAAAGGCGTAAAATAAAACAAACAAACACACCATTCTCCAGCTACCAGAGCACCTAGCCACAGCAGTAAGCATTGAGGCATTCAGGGGGAACTAGTCATAGGGCCCTTATATGCCGGAGTTGATTTTATTTTTACCCTGTTCTTCTTTTGAAATTGCACTTATTTCACTTATTCGCCGCAAAACACTTTGTACATACACTCTGTACGTTAATGCCCCAGAGCGGGTAATGTACAGTACTGAAAAAGGAACAGGAAGAAGAAGAAGAAGAAGAAGAAGAAGAAGTAGAGCTATTTAAATCAATCTTTGTGTACTGCAACCTACTGACCCCGGTTGATACTGCTTTCGAACCGCTGAGGTCAAGGTCAAGGTCAGTGTTGCTAAAATTGGAAAGTAGTTTCTAGACAATAACTAAGTTTGGAATGAGATATTGTAATAAAACTTGGTTTATAGTAAACTTGTGTCAAGACCCCAGTTGGTAATGCTTATGAACCCCCTGAGATCAAGGTTACAGTAACTAAAAAAAGAAAACTGTTCCTGAACAAAAACTATAGTTAGGAATGAGTCAGAGACATTGTAATCAAACTTGCTATATAGCAAACTGATGAAAAAGAACCGGTTGGGATTTCATTTGGACCCCCTCGGTCAATGTCAATGTTACTGACAATAGAAAAATGGTTTCCGGACAATAACAAGAGATAAGAATGAGTTATTGAAATCAAACTTGGTATTTAGTTACCTTACATGGAAACTCTGGTTGGGATTACATTTGTGTCCCCTGTGGCCAAGGGTCATTTATACTAACAAGAGCTGTCCGTAGGACAGCAACGCTCGACTACTCTTAGTGCTTGATAGTAAAAGAGCCTTGATAATGTAAAGTTTTCTAAATAAACAAAATGGCATTTTTTTGTAAATCCATGTTACAGTTATATGCCTTGGTGAAAGTCCTATTGTGCTCTCAAAGAAGAGTATAAAATTTCAACTTGTTTCAAAGCCAGATGTAAAATAGAATATGAAAACATATGAAGTTGTATTCTAAGTAAAACAGGGACATTATTCTGTAAAAATGCTTCATAAATAACATCCTCCTGTCAACATGTTTGGGTGAAGATAGTGCACAAGTGTGCAAAGTTTTAAAGCCATATGTTTATGGTTTTACAAATATTTTAGGTATTACAAAAACTTTAACATTAACATTTAACTTAAATTAGTAACGCCGACGCTCGGGTGTCTAGTATAGCTCTACTTAATAGTCGAGCTAAATAGAAAAATTGTTTTCGGACATTTACTAGAGTAAGAAATAAGATATTATAATCAAATTTAGTATTAAGCAAGCTTATATGGAGACCCTGGTTGGGATTAAGTGCAATTAATTGAAATAATTTTTTTTTCAAAGTTGAGACATCATACATTATAGGTCAAGTTTAAAGTTTTCTTCTGGCAACTTATTTTTCAAAAGATCAAAGTTAGGGGTTATTAGTCACCTTTAGTGATAGCTAGCTCTAGTTTATATCTGGAATAAAAAAGGGAATGTTTTCATTAGAAAAAAAGCATTATAAAAATCTTGCTTTATCAACAACAGGTGTTTTGGAACCGGGTTTGTAAAGTTCGGAGTAATTTTTCTCCGCAATAGACAGAAATAACCACATTTAGGTATTGGCCTTTCAAATTTTAAAACCCTTTTCTGTTGCCCATTTTTTAATTTTGTCCAAAATTTGTTGACGTTGAGATTGAAATTGAATTGTTTGCCTACTTTTTATCAATAGCATATGAGAAAATTGTCCTCAAACTTTATGCTAATCTTAATATATAAGAAAGTATACTACGGCACACCTTGTTGTTGTTGGTGGCTCTCGGACATCGTTAAACCACATATTATTTCAAATTTATATTGGCAAAAAGGCCATAAGTAAAGAAGGACGTCACAATTTACAAAACCATGTTTTAAGCATTTTCTGGATCACACAAAAATTGACCTCAAGTGTTGTCTTATTTGCTTTTGGATGCAAGTTTCGAGTTTAACATTATGTACGTTTGCACCACGTTGATTACAGAAACTTCATTTGAGCGTCATGTATAGATCTGATTGCAAATGCAAAGTTGTTCATGAGACATATTCATCTTCATCTACTTCCAAACTTGAGTCCAAGGAGAACGTCCTTCATTCATAATTCAGTGTATACCTTCTTTGACTCTTCATATGTAGTGGTTGCTACAGGGAATGAACATTCTGAAGGGTTGTTGTTTTCAATACAGCTATTCAGATCTTATTTGACCACAGACGCAAGCAGTACATGGGACTGGTGTGGTGATATGAACAACCTTTAAGTGTGCAAGGCTCTCTATCATATGAGTTGTCTGGAGATGGAAGTGGTATTTCGTTCAGTCAGACAATATCTGCTTCACCAAAAGAACAAATCAGTTTTGATCCGAACATATACTGAAGCACATGTGTATAATATATCAATCACTTAGAGGTCATAACGTCATGGAAACCTTGTCACATGACTTTGAATATATGGACGTTATCCATGAGCAACAAAATGTCTTTAAGGGCGGTCCATATTTTGGGAAAAGCCAACATTTTAACAGATCTTTTGAGCAGGGAATCAGTGGGGGTCTCTGAACAAAACAGTTGAACACTATATGTCCCCTTGCCACTCTTTTGGGGCATAAAAATTAGGAAATGTAAAAGAAGTGAGTATATATGCAAAGTTTCATTCTACATAAAGCTTTTATTATGAATATTCAATAATTTAATATTCAGTAAATAACAATTACATGTATACTGTATAAGAAATAAATAATCTACTTTGGTCAATATATGATAAAGCATACTTATTATAATTTTCTGAAAGATGACAATAATAAGAATTCACCTTTGCTACCAGCGAAAAGTTCAGCAGTTTAAGTAGTGAGCGAAGTTAACCTTTAACTTGTGAAATAGTTCAGATTTGATCTTACAGCAGTCCATTCAAAGTAGAGGGAAACTCAAAATAGAGCTACAAACAGTATTACTGAGCCTATATCACGCGACATTTTGTGATCTACATCGAGCGAAAAAATTAAATAACCAAAAAATATATCTACATATACATAAGAATCTATATAAAAGAATGCTTTTTTATATTGTAGAGCCTGTTGATTTTTAGTGAATTCAGAGAAGTTTCCTGGGAATAATATCATTATTTTATCTGTAAAGTTAAATCGCACACTGGAAAACATTCAGACATTAACACAGTGACAGTTCTTGAAAATAACAAATATTCCCCAGGTCAATGGAAATTGATATAATGACCCATTTTATGTTTGCTATTTCAGATCACAGAGACCCTGATTTTATAATCACCTGTAAAATGGGTGTGACAGGTAGAACACATCAAAGTGCATCCCCATACTAGGTTTCAATTGCTAGTATTGAAGTTATACTTGCTAAAATCAAAATTTCTTTCTCCTGTCAAATTTGTATAATTAATTTGTCCTGCTTTGAATTATTTTAATAAAATTGATATGTTAAAAGAAGAACTTAAATAGTTCAAAAAGATAATGACGGTAAATTTGAACATCTAATTGAATAGATCAACTGTCTGATGTTACTTTTACACGGGTAGCATAGGTTTATCATTATAGTATATTATAGTTCAATAGATAAATTAAGATAGAACTCTAAGTCTTATCTAGAAGTAAATATTTGACTCAGCCAAAATCTGTAGTATAATACAGTTTTTAATTCAAATCTACGATCTATAAAGCCCACTATCTTTGTCAGTATTCAGGGCGTAAATAAAGAAAACTTGACTAAAATTTCTTAACATGCTAACAAAAAACATAAATTCTGAAACAAAAACAAGCCTGCAAAGTACATGTATAGTTTTTCTACAAAAATATTTATTTTAGCAAATGTAAAATGACACAAAAATTACCATACCTGAGGCTAAAGTTGTACGATCTAACTGAAATCAAATATTAACATTAAAAGTTGTACCAGGAGCAGCAAGCTCAACTTTTCTCAGTAATGAATTATACAGTGACCTTGACCTTTGACAGGAAATGGGTATTTTTTCTCAGTGCTGAATTATATAGTGACCTTGAAATCTGACAGAAAATGGGTATGTATTCTTAGCGCTGAATTATACAGTGACATTGACCTTTGACAGAAAATGGGTATGTAGACTTAGTGCTAAATTATACAGTGACATTGACCTTTGACAGATAATGGGTATATATTCTCAGTGCTGAATTATACATTCACCTTGACCTTTGACAGTACATTGGTATGACGAGTAGGAGATATTAACATACAAAGTTTGATGTTTCAAAATCCATGCAGATTGATTCATTGACCAATTTTACGTTTTGTCATGTCAGGTCTACCAGATGTTGACATTTTTACCACCAAAAGATGGTTGTGACTGGTAGCATTTATCAAGGTGCACACCAATATAAGATTTCAATGTGATGGCATTGTAATTATTGAAGTTTACGACCATAAAGGAAAATATAACAAAAAAAGAAAATATATAACCATATAATGGTTAACCAACACAACAGCTGCTTTTAATGGGTTATATTTTCTTTGCCTTTTTAATGTAAAGTGGAGCTAAAATAAAAACAATAAAACTGGGTGCTTTTTTCAGAACTGGGACAAAATCTAAATACTGACATTTCTGACACTGAAATTTTTTTTTAAAAAATTGTATATATTTTACAACTAAAATATTGAAACTCGTATCAATTTGATATATAAACTATATGGCACAAACTTAATATCACAAATTTCAATATAAAATTTAAAAAGAAAATGGTTTAAAACAATTCATGTTGGTGTAAAATGAGTTTTGTGAATTATCTTTCCATTCAAACTATTGATATTTAAAACTGCTTCATTCTTAATATGTTGAATTTTATTGATATTCTTTTATTTTATTCTAAAATTTAGAATTTCCGTAAAATTTCTTTTCTGGTACTGTATGTTTAATTTGTCTAGAGTGTACAGATTAGAATCTGATTGACTTTATATTCTATAACGATGATTTTTTTAAACAAAAGTTTTTTAATAATTCTTTGTAATATATTGAATACATACAAAAACAGTTTCAAAATGGTTCCTGCTGCAGTTTCCAGGAGGACAGTACAAAACTAAAACTTAGGGAACTTAATTACCCTGCCAAGGACATTAACTTTAAAAATTATAAAACTTATACTGAGATAGTAAAAGATAAAAAGAGGATGTCATGTCAAAAGAAGAGAAAAGAAATTCTTATACATCTACTGCTTTAAAAGTGGAAATTTTATGTAAAATCAAGTAGCAAAACCTGACCTAATTATCATTCAATAATCAATTAAAATTGTAATACTAAAAAATTATTGTATGTTATCAATTAGGGAACGCATTTTAAGGGGCATTTACTTTCTTACTTAATATCACTAAGTAAACTGTAATGCACCATTACACTGTAACTCCTTCCCCCTATCACTAGGGAACATAAGGGATTTTGAATAATAAATCCATGACAGGGACAGTCAGATGAATAAACTTCACCTCCCCAACACTCTTAAACAAAACCCTACTTCATGACTACTAACAGCAAGTTGATTGTATCCCTCTTCCTAAATTATTTAACCCTACTTAAATGCCCCCAAACAGTAAGTTAGATATATCTCTCTAAAATAAAACCACTGCATTGGTTTGCCAGCGCAGGGAGTTGGAAATCGTCAATATATGAGCCGCGTCATGACAAAACAAACATAATGGGTTTGCTACAAGCATGGATCCAGACCAGCCTGTGCATCCGTGCAGTCTGATCAGGATCCATGCTGTTCACTATCAGTTCCTCTACATGTAATAGGGTTTGTAAGCGAACAGCATGGATCCTGATCAGACTGCGCGGATGCGCAGGCTGATCTGGATCCATGCTGGTCGCAAACCCACTATGTTGGTTTTGTCATGACCCGGCTCAATTATTAAAGCTCATGGTGGCAGGGGTTGCAACTTTAACTAGTAATCACCATACATGCAATATAACAGCCTGGTTTGGTGGCAATTGAATATATCCATGCAAACAGTGCAGATCATTAGCAAATAGCATTGATGGTCTACACTGTTCACTATTCAGTCAGTTATTACATTAAAAAAAATTTACCTAAAAAGACAAATGGTTTTGTCTAGATTGAAAGATTGACAAGTTCATCTAAGAAATTCAAGGTGGATAGGGTTAAAAGAACTAATTACTATCGTGGAGAATATCTATTTTAACAGTTTTCAACAATGATTTGACACTATTTAATACATGTATAAAATTTAATGAACTTTTGCACAGCTTTTTAACATTAAAATATTTTCCTCTATAGCTATTTGAACCTACAGTGGTGTTTAGTATTAGATGGTGAAGACCACAGCATCCTTTACCACTAAGCTAAACTAAGAAAAATCACACAACAACTGAACTATTACCCTTAAATACATAATAAAAATAAGATTTAATTATACACAAATAAATATTATCACATATGCTTTTGCTAACTTATAATAAAAAAAACAATATCATTTAATTTCTGGATGGAGGAGCATTATTTCATTCATTAAACCTTGCTGTAGAGATATGAATAATAGATGCTTAGACTAGCACATGCATAATGTTTATACTAGCAAAATGAAAAATAGCACATGAATATGCTAAAATAGGCAAAATGAAAATCATAAAAATAGAATGAGTACCATGAATATGCTTAAACTAAGGCATACAATTATGTACAAAATTAACAAATGAGTATCATAAAAACTAGCAAGATCTCAGTATGCTAAAAAAGACTATTATGAATATGCTAAAACTAGCACAAAGAATATGCTTAAAAACCCAGCATTATTAATATGATGAAATTAGCAAAATGAAATTGCTAAACACTAGCCAAAATAATATAAAGCTGAACTTATGAATATGCAAAAAATCTGGCTCTTAGATGTTCTGAGAACCAAGAGCATGAAACTTAAGTTCAAACTAGCAATTGAATTTGCAAAAAGCTTGCACAACGAGTATTCTTAAAATATATATATAAATCTATACTAAAACCAGCTAAAAATAGTATAGAAAAGAAGCAACAATTAAAGCAAGATCTTATAAATCCTTAAAAAAAATGTTATACTTCTGTAATATATGCATTAAACTTACTAAATATGGCATTCATTATGGTATGAAAAATAAATGCAATGACTACTTTAGACATAACATTAATGATATCATACATTTGTGATGAAGAACTGGCTTTACAATTAAAACATAACTTCATCACATTTAAACATACTGGCAAAATAGAGGGACTAAAATGTAAAGTTTTGTAAATTTAAGATTTTGCATGAAAATAAATCTTTGCTAAGTATCTTAAGTATTACATTTTTATATAAATTTAAAATAGCTAAAAGAGAAAATTCGCAAATACTTAACTTTGAGAATTAATCTGTAATGATGATTTCACAAAAAAGTTTACCTCACAAAAATATCCAATTTACAGTATAGGTATATGTACTCACAGATGGAAATCTATAACAAGAAAAGCCCTGAGGGCCCGGCATCACTCATCAGAAAAAGTGACACTAGTTCGTACAGAAATTTTTTTGAAACATTTTTGTTTGAATTATCTCACTCACAATATCAGTAAATTCCTTTTTTTCTGATGGTCAGTAACTAAACAAGAAACATGCAATGCCATGAAACCAGGGTTTTCAGTTATCACCATTTGTAGATAAAAATGTTGTAGTTGAAAATACAAATACAACCAACAAATTGTAACACTATGTGCAATGTAAATCATGAATAATGTAGGAGGAATTGCACACAGAAGAAGAATTCACTATATATTCTGTATAAAGAAAAAAAAAAAGGGCCATAATTTTAAAGGTAAAAAATTATCAATCACAAAACCCCGACAATATGGGCCAGGGCACTTGATGACAAGGCTTCTGTGAAAGTTTGAACAAAAATCCGTTGAAATTGTGGAGAGGTTGCGTACAGAAAGAAATTGTTCACTATAATATTCTGTATTAGGGAAAAAAAACAGCCATAATTTAGTCAAATTATTATCTAATCACAAAACCCCGACAATATGCCGCCAGCTGCACTTGGTAAGCAAAGCTTTCTGTGCAAGTTTGGTCAAAATCCGTTAAGAAATGTACGAGTTGCGCACAGATGAAATTTTCACTTATATTCTGTATAAGGAAATAAAAACAAAGGGCCATAATAAGGGTCAAATATTAACAATCACAAAACGCTGACAATATGCCCCAGGGCACTTGATGACAAAGCTTCGTGAAAGTTTGGTAAAGAATCCGTTAAGAATGTACGATGTTGCGGCAAGAAGAAATTGTTCACAAATATATATTCTATAAAAGAAAAAATCAAAGGGCCATAATTAGGTCAAACATTAATCGCCAATCACAAAACCCCAACAATATGGGCAGGAATTGATGACAAAGGTTCTGTGAAAGTTTGGTCAAAAATCTGTTGAGAAATGTAGGAGGATTTGCGCACAGAAGAAATTGTTTACGCCCCGCCCGTCCGCCCATCCGCCCGCCGACATACCTCAATCTAATAACCAGTTTTTTCCTTCGGAAAAACCTGGTTAACAATACAATATTCTAAGTTTAAAGATAAATAAATCCTCAAGATAGCCTTGTTCCAAACTCTCAGATTAACTTGTCCCTAGATTGAGTCAAATGTATGGTAGCCTTATTTTTACAAAGGTATCCTTATTTTTACTATCTTTGAACCCTATGATCCCTCTAGAAATTTTGGTAATGATCCATGCACTGGGTCATGTAAAGAAGTCCTATAAAGTTTGAATATATTGAATTTGCTTGTGAATTGATTCTGTTCATTAGAGCAAGTTTAATAGTCTCGGAACCAGCTTATGAAGAAGACTTCATAACAAGATTTGTAATATCTATCATCCCATGAAATTTGGCTTGCCTCAATATAGAAATATGTTGTCTCAGGATCAGGTTTGTAACCCTGGAATCACTAGTACAATCCTTAAACGATACAAAATTTCACTTAACACAATTGATCCGAGACATTGAGTCAAAAAGTCATTTGTTGCTCAAAACTGGTTCAGAAATCATGTTAAATTAGTAATCAGTCGAAATATGACCAAAAATGTGTTAAAATCCGGACAAACAATCGATTAACTCAGGTTATTATTTTCATAGAAAACAATAGCAATGAAGGATCAAGCTTATACTAAACGTTCAACATAAACCTTCAGTTTAAGTGAACCAACAAAGTTACAAGCCTGTATAGACTTAATACCCCTAACTCTATAATACGATAAAAAGGTTATCTAAAGGCAAGTTTTAGCATGGTGAAATCTTGTGGGTGTAACATACTAAACAATGATTAAAAGACTGACTTACTATTTCTAGCCTATGACTGAACATTCTTGAAAGTATTAAACCACCATTCTCATGATTTTATATCAAAATATGCTTTGAATTTTCTAAAGTATGAAATCATTTAACAATAAGAATTTGAAAAAAAAATGAATTTTTAATTTTTTGATTTTAAGTCACATTGACATTGTAAAAAGTCATATGAGGACTTTCAATCTTCACTTCAGATGCCATTTATGCATTGTTTTAGGCACAAGTAGGAATCTTAGTAGAGCTACTATCCTTCTGTAAGCTAGCAGGAGGGTTTCCTCACACGAGTGAATCCAACGTCCCTTACAGGATTCAAACTAACAGGACCAAGGGGTGAGTGATTTTAAGTTGGCAACCTTCACCACTCAACCCCAAATGGTTATATTACTTTTATTGACAATAAAAAGAGAAAGAAAGAAAAACAAAAACAAAAAATTAAGTTCAGATCAAGAAATGATATTCATGTGTAAACCTTTCAGCTGAATAACACTGAATTAGACAAGGGCTGTAACATGATAGGTAACGCAAAAAATATGACAGTGTTAAAACTTAAAAGAATTGTATTTGTGTAAAAACTATAGTGCAAACATGTTTATCGATTTCACAATGAGATTTAAATAATAAAAAAGTTTAGGTTTTTAATCAGCTGTTTAAATCACTAGTTAGTCCAATTTATCTAGCACTAACAGATACATGCCCTGACATTCTAGCACTGTGAATGAGATATCAGTTACAGAGAAACTCTCATTAACATTAAATTTAAAGTAATATTTCTAAGTTATAACTTAACTAAATTTTAATCTTCAAAATGTTATAACTGAATTTGGTCTTTAGTATGTTATAGCATCATTTGTTCTTAAAAAATGTTATTACTATGTTTGGTTGTAAGATTAATATATTAATTTGGTCTTAAAAATGTTATAACTTCATTTGGTCTTACAAATGTTATTACTACAAAAGGTCATAAAAAAGTTAAATTTATTTATTTGGTCTTATAACTGATATAATTATATAAAACTAATATTTGGTCTTACAAAAGTTATAACTAAAAATTAAATAACTTTAAAACTCCATTTTGTCTTAAACGAAATGTTTAATTATTTTGGTCTTAATGTTAAAACTACATTTGGACTTAAAAATGTTCAAACATCATTCAGTACAGTAAATGTTATAACTACATTTGGTCTTAAAAATGTTCAAACATCATTCAGTACAGTAAATGTTATAACTACATTTGGTCTTAAACAACTTATTACTTCATTTGATCATAAAAGTAAAACACTTTATCAGAAATCTCTATGTTACAAGTTATTCCTATGTGTTAATAAAGTGAAAGAAGGTCATGGCTTGAAGTATCTAGCACTAATAAAAATATAACTATTACAACTATGGCATAACAAACAAAACAATAATTTTCGTTGTAATAACCAGCACTATATGATTTCACAGAATCATAGGATTGAGTTCTATTAACCAAAAAAGCCATCCTAAAAAAGCTTTTTCAGAAGCAAATTCTGATAATGAAAGATACTCTAGTAAATGTTAAGAAATTTCGTATTCCATCAGTGAAATATAAGTCATATCAGTCTCACCATAATCATTTAAAAATACAAAATAAATTAAAATTTGTTGGTTCATTGTATTTTATGACAATGATGTGTGAACAAAACAGATGATCTTAAATAGGAATAAATAATTTGTATTTAGTTATCACTCCATGTAAACTAAAACATTTCTCAGAAATGTACAATAAAGATATTATTCATACACAAACACATTGTTTCTTCAATAAGTATGAAGCAATTTATAAAAAAAAGAAAACCACAAGAACTGTTGTTGGAAATAGACAAATGCCCAAATGCTCACACCCCCTCTCCACCGAAAGCTATTCCAAGTAGATGAACCTTGGCTTGCATTAAAGCTTACTATATAAAGAGTGTTTCATTAACATAGAAGCATAAATAAACATTTTGTCATGTTATCAGTTTGCCCTATAATTATATAAAAAAAAATCTGTAAATGAATGACAAAAATTTAACTTGACACACAACCATCAATGTAGTACATGTATTTTGACATTGTATAACCATCATCTTTTAAAATGTTGAACTGGCCTTTGAATGTGACAAGTTTCCCTAATGTGGCACAAAAGTATTACTAATTATTTCAAAATCTATTCATGGATGACAGAATTGATGACTGGATATAACCGGTTGACAATGTACAGAAACTAATAAACCTTAACAGTCCTAGCGTGACCTTGATCTTTGAGCTACAAACTCATCACAAATTGTTTTATTTTAAGAACCATATCTTTAAACCAAGTTAATAAAAAATTTGTTGCTGAATGACAAAAAGACATGGACTGGACATGATTATCAATGCACTGTCATATCATGACTTTTGACATTCAAGTAAGAACTTGACCTTTGAGCTGCATGGCTTAATTTTGCTCATTTCATAATTATCATCTTAGTAAGCAGCATATTTATTCATTAATATTTCATTTATATATATATATCCATGAATGACAAAACTATGCACAAAAAAAACCAATCTATTCACAATTGTCAAGTTTGTCATACAAGTGTGACCTTGACCTTTGAACTAAATACTTGACCCCTGTATTTGCGACACTTCATCATCATGTCTTACACATTTATGCCAAATTATTTTAAAATCCATTGAGGAATGGCGGAATTGTTGACCAGACACAAACATTAATGCACTTTAATGAAAAAATTCATATCATGACTTCTGATCTATAAGTGTGACCTTGACCTTTAAGGAAGGGGCTAAATTCATGCGCTCTGCATGTTATTATGTCTAACACATTTATGCATAATAATTCTTAAAACCATCCAAAATTAAACAACAAAATTGTTGATCAGATACTAGTATCAGTGAATATTTATCAAAAATTTTCTTTGAAATAAGAGTGTGACCTTGACCTTTAAGCTTCAGACCTAGATGTTGCACATGGTACATTTAAACAAAATTACTCTAAAATTGATTCATAAATGACAAATTTATTGAGCGGACAAAGTTCGGACATAGGGACTTCAGGATGGACACTTGAAAAAAACTATATAAACTGCCCTTTCTGGTGGGGTGGAGAGGGGGCATAAAAATTGTCTTATGCTGATAAAGGACTGATATACAAAAAAATACTCCTTTTCTTATACTTCAATGACAACAAAACTAACAGAGAAATTTAAGATTCATCAAAAATAAAAGGGGAAAGTCACAAGTGTACAACATATATTAGCTAGGGTATTACAGTTTCATTACGACTCATTACACATGAACTGGTACATGTAAAAGCACCTAAAGTCACCTGTAACATTTAATGGGCAAATGTATCTAATAACATGAATGAGCCGCGTCACGACAAAACCAATATAATGGGTTTGCGACCAGCAAGGATCCAGACCAGCCTGTGCATCCACGCAGTCTGATCAGGATCCATGCTGTTCGCTTACCAACCCTATAACAAGTAGAGCAACTGATAGCCAACAGCATGGATCCCGATCAGACTGCCCTGATGCGCAGGCTGGTCTGGATCCATGCTGGTCGCAAACCCATTATGTTGGTTTTGTCGAGACGCGGCTCAAATGTGGTTTCATTTGTCTTAGACTTCATCAAAATATTAATGCCAAAAATAATCATTTTCTCCAGAGCAACAAAAATTGAATATAACTCAATTGATTATAATTATGTATCATTTTTACTGGCCAACTACTTTCACTGCCCAGTGAAAACATCACTTCAATCCATCAACTTAACAAGTAACAACTTATGTCAAATAATTAAATATAATTTCTGATCTGGTAAATTGTAATAGAATTGTAATAAGCAGTTAGGTTATAAAATTTACTTACTTGATATATAATAAAATAAACCTCAACTTTCATTAATGCATGCATTCTAAAATTGCTTTTAATTCAAGGGGACACATTGTGAGAGAAGCTTTTAAGTCACAAAGTGTGCCACATGCATGAAGTTTACACTACAAAATTTGCTTTTACTTTTAATCAAAATGTAGATGTAGCATCCCTTAAATCTAATAAATATCACTAATGTAAATTTTAAGATATATGTAATCCTGTATGACGCATTGTGCAGCAAGTCACAAACAAGCTCTATGTAAGCCCTCAGCCTTCAGCACAGTGTTCCTCTGACCAATTTATATTTGTAACTGTTAATGTACCGTTTGTTTATATGTCTAGAACAACAATTACATCATGTACATGGTACATACATAAGATACATGTACGTAAAGTTCAGAACTAAGTGACTGACTGACCTAAAATTTACTGTCACACATTGTTTTTCAATCTCTTTCTTCTAGATATAAAACAGTTCTATCTTTAAGTTCAGTTTCCATGATTGTTTTGTTGAGATCAACAAATGTTGTACGCGGGGCATTACATAAAATCTGGTAATTCTCGTAATTAACAAGACTGGTATTTTCCGCAAAATGCATCACAGTTTCAAGTTTGTCATGGGGACTAAAATATCTCTGTATTCTCTTACCATCAGGTAGTTTAATAGCCAACAACAGCCTTGCTTCTCCTTCTTTGGGCTCCTCTGGAATTTCATGCAAAAAGTCTAAAGGCTTAACAGCCCCAGATCCACTGTCTATATAATTTTCATTTGTATTCAAATTTTCCTGATCCCTGTCTTCATCAGAATTCTTTATCTCATTTGTTTCTTCTGCACCACTCATTTGTTTTTCAAAGTTTAGCACACTAGATTTATAAATCTCATCTGACAAATGCTGTGGAAAGTTTGTTAGCATGTCCACACTCGGAATTCCTTGACCCGTAAAATTTCCTAAGTTCTCGTTACTAGCACCTTGAATATCCTCAACGGAGAACATGTCACAGTTTTCATCCACTGGGTGAAACTGAGCTGACTCTTCCAACATTAACCTTTTAGTTTCTACTGTAACGTTTTCGACTTTTCTCGAAGCAGATTCTCCTGGTGAACTTTGACCTTTGCTTTCCTTGTCAGGTTTCTCTGGTGACCTCGGGGTCGCAACCCCTATTGCTGGTAGAGGTTTATATGGGGACAAGGACGAAGAGGGTCTTCCATAGGGATCACCTGCAAATTATAAAGGAATATTATTACATTATAAGAATATGAATTATTTCAAATAATTCTCATAGAAACTTTTTACATCAACAAACTTAACATCTTTTACTGTATCAAAATGCATTAAAGTGTATAAAGTTATTTTACTTTATTTAATTTATTTTATTTCACCTCCTTATAACATATAAAATTTCCCAACTTATAGAAATATTTATCCCACCTTTACTATTTAGCATGACAAGAAAAGCATGAAATGGAATGACCTGCCGTATGATACAACAGTATGATACAAATTACTTTAATCACGTATATCTTAAAGCCCACAAAATACAGAAATGTCTCTTAAACTAAATGACATCATTTCTGAGATTTATTATTATTGAATGTAATATTATCATGTCATAATTTAATGTAATTTGGTTATTCATTTACAGTGAGTATTATTAAATACATGTAAAATTATAGGATACTTATACTGAACCAAACCCTGTTTGAACATGTGACTTTAAAGGCATATTATGCCTTGTAAATAAATAGATTTTTACTTCACAATTAAGAAAGGGCAAATATTAATTTTATAATGTTTAAGTAATGGTTTAAGAGAATATTAGATGCTTGTTACCTGAAGAAAGTAGCAATAGATGTCCAATAATTTGTCACAAAGGTAGTAAAATGTCTTCCATACAAATTACTAATTCATTATTATATATTAACTGTACTTTAAAAGCAACAGATGTAAAAGGTGGTTCAGGTAATTGGTCAATGAGTAATTTTTTGGATACTATAAAAGTAGACCAAAATTGTAAAGCTTTTGAGAAGTAAAGATAAAAGCATTTGTGAGGCATAATGGGCATTTAAGCTTTTATTTTCACATTTATCATTTGAATCAGTTTCAAAGAATAAATTTCTTTGGTATACTATATTCCACAGTATTTGTCTATTTGAGAGGCTACAAGATGTGATATTTAAAGTATCATACCTGAGTTAAGTATGGATGAAGGATCACACTGTTGTGGTAACGAGGTCTCCTGTTCCTCATATCTTGGCTGATGTCTTACTCTCGCACTTTTCTTTCTACCAGTTTTTGGCCGTGAAGATTTTGGTCGTGGAGCTGGTGGTGGCCGAGTATCTGGCGAACCTGTATAACCACCATAGCCACCATGGCTAGGACTTGCATTGTAGTAAGGGCTTTCTCTAGCATAGGATGGGCTTTCACGATAATGTGGACTTTCTCTATACTGTGGGCTTTCCCTGTAAGGGCTATTTCTGTAATGGGGGCTCTCTGAAAATCTTTGCTGATAAGAATCCCCTTCATGTACATATGGATCCTCTGTCATATGTTGCCTGAAACCATGATGCAAATCTTGTTCCCCAATTTGAGCCTCATCTCTGTGTAGAGGACTTACATTAAGATACTCTCTTGATGACGGCCTCATTGCATGGGAGTCATGCTGGGGACTAGATTCAGTCCCATCAGGACTATTTCTGTACCCCTGTGGACTTTTTCTATAGCCTTTAGGACTCTGTCTATATCCATGTGGGCTCTGTCTATACATTTGCGGACTTTTTCGATGTTTTCTTGGACTCTTTCCAGTGCCATTTTGTGGTGAGCTTGGACTTAATATGAGTCTATCAACATGAGCCTGTTCTTCCGGGCTATACCTTTCCATCTGATTGACTGTGTGAGTTTTTTGGTTGGCAAAGTATTGCTCGTCTTGGTACAGGATCTCCGGAGAGCTACAAGGGGAGTTAAGTATCTGTTTCTCATTATCAGAGGAAACTTGTCTAGAAAATTCATCATGGGAGTATCTGTAAAGCAGAATAATTATTGATAATAGTTTATATCAGGTTTTCAAACAAACAATTCAAATATAAGATTTTGATAAAATATGTTACTGAATATTCTCAATTAAAATATTACAGTTGACTCTCTTTATCTTACAGTTGCCAGGACCTTAAAAAAATCAGCCTTATACAATTGTCTTTTATCTTCATTAAATTGTGCATGATGTATTTGGTCAGAGCTCTGTAAAGGTCCATCTAAAAAGCCTTCCTGGATAACTAATCAGTGAATACTGATTTCTAAGTAAGTGACCAATCTCACATGATCTCTAACTCAGCGGTGGGAGACAAATGACCATTACACTCAATGTTGAAGATCAATAGTCACACAGAAATTTCACCTGCCCAAGGAGCCTGAACTTACGTCCTGAGTGAATGGTCTTACTCTAAACAGTTCAAATCCGAACAAAGAAGCAGACACATCTATATAATAAATTTGTTCTGCAGGCATCAAAATATACCAAAAGAGCTTATCAGAAAATATTATTTACAGTAAATATTTTTCACATCTGTAAGAATTTCTCAAGGTATATTTACATATAATTGGGCAATTCAATTCAAACATGTATGTGATAATTATACGGGGAAGTCAAAGTCCAGCTTGCCCGGCTATAGACTACACCTGTATATTTAAAAGAAAATTCAAATAAAAAACAATTAAAAAATATATAGAGTTCTATACCTATCAATGAAATTGTCAGTGTCAGTTCTAGATAGGCGCCGCCATTTACAATGTAACTCAATAATAAAAGGCGGTGTATTCCGATAACGTAACATATCTCAACTTTTCAGATTAATAATAATTGTCAAGTGTTCCGAGTGAAAACGGAAGTGGGTACATATAATACCGAATGACACCTTTAAAACGGAAAAATGAAAGGATTTTTTACCAACTTCCCCATTCATAGGCTTTGCCTAATTTCATATTAAATATAATGATGTCACACTTGTATACATATTACTAGAATAATTAAAGAACCTGTATGACTGATCTGGCGAAAAGCCAACTCTAGAAATTGGTCTTCCTGAGGATTCTTCATCTGGATCTGGCCTCTGATGACCTTCACCTCCTCTTCGTGACTCAGGCCGAGGTGGAATTTCCATTCGCCGGCGTCCACGTCCAGTTTTGGGTCTTTCCGGTCTCTGTGGTTGGTTGACTGTATACATATCTAGGATCAAAATCAAAAATCAATTATAAAAAGTTGTGATCTAGTTTGATTCTACAAAATTCTAGATAATAGAGCTGTCTGAATCAGTTTTTAAAGTTGTCAGTTAGTCTTATACAATAAGTTGTAGTCATTGCTTTCAGAAAATTTCTAATACGTAGATTCTATTTGAAAGAGCCTGTTAAAAGTGTTATAAGCATCATAAGCATCATGTATCAAGCTGAGCATGTTCAAGTTCAGCAGTTGTTGTGACATAATTTAACGAAATGAGATATCTATTAACGTGAAAAGGTAAGCAACCTTCAGATGGAGTGAAATCTACGTTTCCATACGACGATACATCGCCTGTGTACTGCACACTAGATGGTCCCGTAGCGTTGTATCTTCCATGGCGACTAACGGGTCGACAAGAGTCGGCCATTTTGTAAACAAAAGAAGCGAATAAATAATTAAATATCAGTGATACAAATAAATTATATAATTGTACATACATAATTTCTTTTTAAGACAAAAAATAATTTTTATGTCATGTTAGCAAAATTTCAATCCATAATAATTTTTGTTTTTAATTTAGAATAAAATTTCTCTGCGAGATAGAAACATGTCAGCCTCCATGTTGGTAATTTTTGCGAAAATTTTGTGAAATTCAAATAGTATTTAAAACATGATTGGAGACATTGTGCGCGGAAAAGAAAAGTCGAAATTAGTTGTTTTACAGGGTATGTATGTAATTTGAGTATTTTATTTTGATCCTTTCGCTCACATCTAGTTTCCCAAGTTTTAGTGATAAAGAGTCAACTCGGCCCTATACCAACTCGGCCCGGGTCAACTCGGCACACGTCAACTCGGCCCACTTTAAAAAAAAACATAATATGATAAAAGCAAAGCCTCAAAGCGAGCTCGATTTACTTTTAACGTGAAATAGTATAAAATAATCCATTTTTATTTTACATTTTCCTTTTTAAAACTGTCATTCAGTATTTTATACACTGCTTCCGTTTATTCTGGTTCCCTGTCCTATTATAGTTCCTATGAAAGTGCCCATGACACCAGTCCACACATCCGTTTTCAATCAGAATTCTTCAGCTTTTATCGTTATCTTATAATTCGAAAAGTTGCGATGTGTCAGTTCAGTACTTCTGACAAAAGTTTTTAAAACCATCACTATCTAGCAGATACTCGCGTTACCGTAAAGCTCGCTGTGCAAGTACGCACTTCGGGCCAGCTCTTCGAGCTCCCTATTTAACTTATAAATCTGAGTACATGCATGATATCATGTTTTAAATGAAAAAAGAAATATCTGCTATATTATTATTAGCTTAAGGTCTTCAGCGAACCCATTTTTATATACTCTGACATGACGTGAACGCTGAAGACAGACCTGTAGGGAAAGTCCACCAATATTAATAATCATGCCAGGAAACTGACACACTCGTATTCATTCTTCAAACATGCCATGAAGTAAAGTGAAGCATACCTTGATAAAACTATATATATATAATCTGTTTATAAGCCAAGGATGGACAAATAAAAATCTTATTACGAATGTAAACTACCTAATAGTTTCCGACAGATAAAAAATTCAGCACTTGGCCGCCATATTGCCAAAATGTTTGACCACGTGATTACGAGATTGACCATTACAAGCCCATGTGCTTCCAACTTTTTAATAAATTACTTTTTTCAAGATATTGAATGGGGTGAGTTACTGACTTTTGAATTCAATATAATCATATGTAAGTACTAAAAAATTAAAGAAAATAAATAAAAACATTATCTTGAATTATAAATATTGAAATCATGTCAACAAAGAATGTTCTAAATATAGTACACGACTCTACTTATATTTTTTCCCGCGAATGATGTCATACAAGGTTTTGCGTAGCTCCTAAATGTCATGGCCGACTTTGGTCGGCGTAATTGATGTTTTACATTTAAATAGGTAATTTTAATGACGCTATTTATATTTTGATACTTTAAGTGGTATAGAACAATGTTAAAATAATTGTTTTATTGCAAAATGCACAAGAATTGATTGGGACAAGGGTATTTGCAAGTGAAAAATAAGGTTAAATCAACTTATGTTATTCTGGTTAGGATTCGTAACGGGTCTAATCCAAAACTTTAATGCAGCATCAGATGAAAAAAAATTATTATTATTACCCAAATCATTGTCAATTTGAAAACTCTTTCATTACCAAAGCTGTAATAATAATTTAAAAAAATATTTTCCATGTTTGTGAATAAGTTCAAATGTTAGTTTTGTGGTTCCAACAATAAAGAGTAACAAAACAAACCAATATATTAATTAATTGAAAAGTGGGCCGAGTTGACCCGTGCCGAGTTTAAATAGGGCCAAGCTGACTCGGGGGCCGAGTACGTTTTACGGCCTAGCTGACCCTGATTCGTTTCAGTAATGGGACATTTCGGAATCGGACCATGGACATTTCTAGTCCTATAAATATGATGTCGCTTTGAGATATTTTTGCTTCTGGGCAAGCAACGTCAGACTTGACCGACATAAACTATAACAAGCCTGTAATGTCTGATATATTGGACTAGGACATTTTGGACCAGACTTTGGGACAGGCAGCACGAAATACCCAAATACAGCCCAAATATATTGAGGATATTCAAAGAGTTTAGATTTAATACTAAAGTTATTCATAATTGAACAAGTTAAATAAAATCATAATATGAAAAAGGCAAACCCCTCAAATGGAGCTCGATTTTCTTTTACTGTGAAAATAGTATAAAATAATCGTTCATTTTTATTTTACATTTTCTGTTTTAAAACTGTCTTTCGGTATTTTATACACTGCATCTGTTTAATCTGGTACTGTACTGTGACCAATTATGGTTCCCATATAAGTAAGACAGTAAGACAGTAAGACAAACTTTATTTATAGTCGGTTATGGTTATAAATAAAGTTTGTCATCGAATTTAGCACTGGCCCGGTGGCCAGCAGGACACCCGTCTACGCTTCCGTTTTCAATCAGAATACTTCGGCTTTTTCTGTTATCTTGTAATTCGAAAAGTTGCGATGACATTGTGTCAATTCGGTACTTCGGACGAAAGTTTTCAAAACCATCACTTACTGACTAACTAGCAGGTACTGGCATTACCGTAAAGATTGCTTTGTGAGCAGGCAATTTGGGCCAGCTCGAAGAGCTCGCTATTATGCGAGCCTCTGGCAAGATACAAGAAACTGTTTTTTTAAGTCGGTTTACATATTACAAGAAACATGAGCTAATAAGGTATTTACCGACAATAACAAAGACTTATTAAAACATATTTACTAACATGGTGAGCATAATATTGTCTTATTCAATAAATCCAGAATTGAATCTACATGAATATAATGTTCTATTTATCACATATAAATATAAAAAAAGTATTTTTTCAATGACGCGCATATGGTGTAATGCTAAGTTTAGCGAGCTTTAACACTATGTTTATACGAGTATTTAGCGCAAATGACATCACGTCAAAGAGTTTTTACACTAGTGTTATATCGTTTTTATTAAATGGCTTTATTAACTCAAATATTGCCCAAATATATTAAAAATAAATATTTTTTACTAAAAAAAATGCTGTTTATATAATAAATACAATATATTCTTTCACTAATATAACCAAGCATACCCAAATATACATTTTCCTATCATTGTGTTTTGAACGGAAATATACCCAAATATAGATATACTCCATTAAAGCTATTAAATTTATAAAAAATAATACAATGGACACTTGTATGAAATTTCAACAAAATTATACCTTAAAATTTTGATGTAGACAATTGATTTAATCATACCTTAATCTTAAATTGGAAAAAGATCTACATTCATTCAATGGACCTAAATCCGCAAATGTCAAGTTTATTTTCTTACAACATCTCAACTGCCTATTTCAACGGAATGAATGAAAGTTATAGCCAGCCAAGTCATATTTTTCATAAATATAAATTCATTTTCTTATCATAATCTATATTTTATACAGACAAAAATGAATATCGCTATATTTGGGTTGTTTAGGTATTTCCTGCCCAAACAATTTAGTAATTTAGTACTTTGGACATATTTCTGACCAGATATTTGGACATTTCGGACCATGCATTTAGACCATTGTATGGAAAGGCAAGTTGACTGATGACATCACAAGCAGTGTCTACTTGACATTTCAGACCAGACTGACATTTCCCTATATAATATATTGGTACAATGTTCCAGAAAATCAGGACATTTCACAAACTTCAAACTTTCATAATTTTTTTATTTTTCAAGATATTTCCAAAACTTAAAATGTTCTAAGTTAGTCTGCTTTAATACTATTATTAAAATACACTTAAAGATCCTGTGTGTTTTGTGATTGATATTGTTACTGTGTGTATACCACACTTGCAAAAAATTATATATGTATATATAATTATGCAAATAAAACAATTTTCAAACATCGAAGAATATGTAAAATGTGTATTGCAAATATTTGTGCATATTATATTTAGTCAATAAATTATATGCATTCATTTCTTATTGGAAAATTTGACTTGCAATTTATAGAAAATAAATTTCTAATTACCTCCCTTTATTTACATGATATGTTAAATTCGGTAATATCTTTATAAATAATGCTTATTGGAACTTACAAGATTGTCAAATGTTAATTTGAGCATCATTTTTATGAAATAAAACCATGAAAAAAATGTGTTACAGGATCTTTAAAAAACATTGTAAAAAAGTTGAAATTTTAGCTGGGGTTGCTAGTGATGCAATTATCAATCTAGTACTCATTAATTACAATAAGTGATGCTATAAACACTACTAGTGCTAATAGAGTGATTTTTGTTTTTTAGATTCTGTAAAGCAAAGCGGAAGACCACTGTTGATAAGCCTTATAAATAACCTGTGCCAAAGGTATTCTTTTCTCATTTTATTTGCCATATACATTTGCCAATTATGATTTTTTTTTTTTAGCTCAACTTTTTAGCTCACCTGTCACAAAGTGACAGGGTGAGCTTTTGTAATCGCTATTTGTCTGGCATCCGTCCGTCGTCCGTCCGTCGTCCGTAAACTTTTACTTTAAATGACATCTCCTTATAAACCACTGAGCAAATTTCATCCAAACTGCACAGGAATGTTCCTTTGGTGGTCACCTTTGAAAATTGTTCAAAGAATTTAATTCCATGCAATACTCTGGTTGCCATGGCAACCAAAAGAAAAAACTTAAAATATCTTCTTCTAAAAAACCCAAAGAGCTAGAGCTTAGATATTTGGCATGAAACATCTTCTAGTGAGTGTCTACAAAGTTTGTTCAAATAAAAGCCCTGGGGTCAAAATTGGCCCCGCCCCAGGGGGTCATTGATTTTCCCTATATGCATATAGTAAATACTTAAAAATTCTTCTTTTAAAGAACCCAAAGAGCTAGAGCTAAGAAATTTAGCATGAAACATGTTCTAATTGGTGTCTACCAAGTTTGTTCAAATAAAAGCCCTGGGGTCAAAATTGGCCCCGCCCCAGGGGGTCATTGATTTTCCCTATATGCATATAGTAAAAACTTAAAAAACCTTCTTTTGAAGAACCCGAAGAGCTAGAGCTAAGATATTTAGCATGAAACATGTTCTAATGGATGTCTACCAAGTTTGTTCAAATAAGAGCCCTTGGGTCAAAATTGGCCCCGCCCAGGGGGGTCATTGATTTTCCTTATATGTGTAAAGCAAAAACTTAAAAAATCTTCTTTGAAAAAAACCAAATAGCTAGAGTTTAGATACTAAGCATGAAACATCTTCTAGTAAGTGTCTAACAAGTTTGTTCAAATAAAAGCCCTGGGGTCAAAATTGGCCCCGCCCAGGGGGTCATTCATTTTCCTTAAATGTGTATAACAAAACCTTAAAAAATCTTCTTTGAAAAAAACCAAATAGCTAGAGTTTAGATATCAAGCACGAAGCATCTTCTAGTGAGTGTCTACAAAGTTTGTTCAAATAAAAGCCCTGGGGTCAAAATTGGTCCCATTCCGGGGGTCATTGATTTTCCTTATATGTGTATAGCAAAAACTTAAAAATTTTCTTCGAAAAATCCGAATAACTAGAGTTCAGATATTAAGCATGACACATTTTCTGGTAAGTGTCTACAAAGATTGTTCAAATAAAAGCCCTTGGGTCCAAACTGGCCCTGCCCCAGGTGTGTCATTGTTTTTAACTATATGTGTAAAGAAAAAACTTGACCAGCTAGACCTTAGATGTTTAGCATGAAACATCTTCTAATGGGTGTCTACCAAGTTTGTTCAAATAAAAGCCCTGGGGTTTTAACTGGCCCCGCTACGTGGGCCTATATACAGGTGAGCGACTTCAGGGCCATGATGGCCCTCTTGTTTTGAGGTATTGTTACAGTCATTTAGACGTTGCCTATGCCATTGCTGTCTGTTAACTTAGACCTTAATCATAAATTTTTAAGTTCCAGGTGTACTATCTTCATACTTGGCCACAAGATCTTTTATTACACCAGACTAACTTAGACTCATTAATGACATTCAAGATTCAAATGTCTAAATTTTGCTTGTTTTTTGGTTTTTTTAGCTCACCTGTCACAAAGTGACAGGGTGAGCTTTTGTGATCGCTTTTCGTCCGGCATCCGTCCGTTTGTACGGCGTCCTTAAACTTTTACTTTAAATGACATCTCCTCATAAACCACTAAGCCAATTTCATCCAAACTTCACAGGAATGTTCCTTTGGTGGTCACCTTTAAAAATTGTTCAAAGAATTTAATTCCATGCAGAACTCTGGTTGCCATGGCAACCGAAAGAAAAAACTTTAAATATTTTCTTTTAAAAAACCATAAGAGCTAGAGCTTAGATATTTGGCATGAAACATGTTCTAATTGGTGTCTACCAAGTTTGTTCAAATAAAAGCCCTGGGGTCAAAATTGGCCCCGCCCCAGGGGGTCATTGATTTTCCCTATATGCATATAGTAAAAACTTAAAAAAATCTTCTTTTAAAGAACCCAAAGAGCTAGAGCTAAGATATTTAGCATGAAACATATTCTAATGGGTGTCTACCAAGTTTGTTCAAATAAAAGCCCTGGGGTCAAAATTGGCCCCGCTCCGGGGGTCATTGATTTTCCCTATATGCATATAGTAAAAACTTAAAAAATCTTCTTTTAAAGAACTCAAAGAGCTATGGCTAAGATATTGAGCATCAAACATGTTCTAATAGGTGTCTACCAAGTTTGTTCAAATAAAAGCCCTTTGGTCAAAATTGGCCCCGCCCCAGGGGGTCATTGATTTTCCCTATATGCATATAGTAAAAACTTAAAAAATCTTCTTTTAAAGAACCCAAAGAGTTAGAGCTAAGATATTTAGCATGAAACATGTTCTAATAAGTGTCTACCAAGTTTGTTCAAATAAAAGCCCTGGGGTCAAAATTGGCCCTGCCCCTGGGGTCATTGATTTTCCCTATATGCATATAGTAAAAACTTAAAAAATCTTCTTTTAAAGAACTCAAATAGCTATGGCTAAGATATTTAGCATCAAAATTGTTCTAATAGGTGTCTACCAAGTTTGTTCAAATAAAAGCCCTGGGGTCAAAATTGGCACCACCCCGGGGGTCATTGATTTTTTTGCTTATATGTGTAAAGCAAAAACTTAAAAAATCTTCTTTGAAAAAAACCCAAATAGCTAGAGTTAAGATATTAAGCATGAAACATCTTTTAGTGAGTGTCTACAAAGATTGTTCAAATAAAAGCCCTGGGGTCAAAACCGGCCCCAGGGGTGTCATTGTTTTTAACTATATGTGTATAGTAAAAACTTTAAAAAAAATCTTCTTTTAAAAAGCCCAATGAGCTAGAGCTTAGATGTTTAGCATGAAACATCTTCTTATGGGTGTCTACCAAGTTTGTGCAAATAAAAGCCCTTGGGTGAAAATTGGCCCTGCAACGTTAGGGGGGGGGGGGGGGCTATATACGGGTGAGCGACCTCAGGGCCATCATGGCCCTCTTGTTTGCTTTTAGTGTCTATACCTTTGTTATTTTTGAATGGATTGTCTTGAGGATAATAATCTTATAGGATAGACCTTCAAGTTAAACTGACAGACCTTAAATTTCATTCATAAATGACCAAATGTCTAAATTTTGCTTGTTTCTTGCTATTTTTGGCTATAACTTTGTCACTGATCAATCTAGAAATTCCTTACAATGGGTTTGACGATGCACATGTTTGAAAACAATGAGTCCCGTTACAAAATCAATGAGTCATGTTGCAAAATAGTTGCGTCTTAGCATAAATACATAGCTTAAATACATTTTTAATAGCAGATCTTTGACGTGATCTGCATGTATTTCTTAACAAGGGATTAAGTGATATTTAGTATATAAAAAGTTATTTTTGCTTACTAAGTTGACATTATATCTGGCATGTATATGCGCAACATTAATTAGTAATCAGCCGGGGCATGTGTAATCACTTAGATATGCCAAAATGTTAAATGACCGTTTTTTGCTTGCTTTTTAGCTCGACTATTCGATAAGAATAAGTAGAGCTATTGTAGTACCCCGAGCGTCGGCGTCCGCGTCGGCGTAACCACTTATGTTAAAGTTTTTGTAATAGTTCAAATATTTTCAAAGTCCATTGACATATGGCTTTGAAACTTTGCACACTTGTTCACCATCATGACCCCAACCTGTAGACAGGAGGAGGTAACTCTATCAAGCATTTTGACAGAATTATGCCCCTTTTTAGCTCGACTATTCGATAAGAATAAGTAGAGCTATTGCAGTCACCCGAGCGTCGGCGTCGGCGTCGGCGTAACCACTTATGTTAAAGTTTTTGTAATAGTTCAAATATTTTCAAAGTCCATTGACATATGGCTTTGAAACTTTGCACACTTGTTCACCATCATGACCCCAACCTGTAGACAGGAGGAGGTAACTCTATCAAGCATTTTGACAGAATTATGCCCCTTTTTCGACTTAGAATTTACGTTAAAGTTTTTGTAATAGTTCAAATATTTTCAAAGTCCATTGACATATGGCTTTGAAACTTTGCACACTTGTTCAACATCATGACCCCAACCTGTAGACAGCAGGAGGTAACTCTATTAAGCATTTTGACAGAATTATGCCCCTTTTTCGACTTAGAATTTACGTTAAAGTTTTTGTAATAGTTCAAATATTTTCAAAGTCCATTGACATATGGCTTTGAAACTTTGCACGCTTGTTCAACATCATGACCCCAACCTGTAAACAGGAGGAGGTAACTCTATCAAGCATTTTGACAGAATTATGCCCCTTTTTCGACTTAGAATTTACGTTAAAGTTTTTGTAATAGTTCAAATATTTTCAAAGTCCATTGACATATGGCTTTGAAACTTTGCACACTTGTTCACCATCATAACCCCAACCTGTAAACAGGAGGAGGTAACTGTATCAGGCATTTTTTTTACTATCAAGCACTAAGAATAGTCGAGCATGCTGTCCTACCGACAGCTCTTGTTGGACTTAGAATTTACGTTAAAGTTTTTGTAATAGTTCAAATATTTTCAAAGTCCATTGACATATGGCTTTGAAACTTTGCACACTTGTTCACCATCATGACCCCAACCTGTAGACAGGAGTCGGTAACTCTATCAAGCATTTTGACAGAATTATGCCCCTTTTTGGACTTAGAATTTACGTTAAAGTTTTTGTAATAGTTCAAATATTTTCAAACTCCATTGACATATGGCTTTGAAACTTTGCACACTTGTTCACCATCATGACCCCAACCTGTAGACAAGAGGAGGTAACTCTATCAAGCATTTTGACAGAATTATGCCCCTTTTTGGACTTAGAATTTACGTTAAAGTTTTTGTAATAGTTCAAATATTTTCAAAGTCCATTGACATATGGCTTTGAAACTTTGCACACTTGTTCACCATCATGACCCCAACCTGTAAACAGGAGGAGGTAACTATATCAAGCATTTTTTTTTATATCAAGCACTAAGAATAGTCGAGCATTGCTGTCCTACCGACAGCTCTTGTTTAGCTCACCTGTCACAAAGTGACAGGGTGAGCTTTTGTGATCGCTTTTCGTCCGGCGTCCGTCCGTCCGTCCGTAAACTTTTACTTTAAATGACATCTCCTCATAAACCACTAAGCCAATTTCATCCAAACTTCACAGGAATGTTCCTTTGGTGGTCACCTTTAAAAATTGTTCAAAGAATTTAATTCCATGCAGAACTCTGGTTGCCATGGCAACCGAAAGAAAAAACTTTAAATATCTTCTCTTAAAAAAACCCAAGAGCTAGAGCTTAGATATTTGGCATGAAACATCTTCTAATGAGTGTCTACCAAGTTTGTTCAAATAAAAGCCCTGGGGTCAAAATTGGCCCCGCCCCAGGAGGTCTTTGATTTTCCCTATATGCATATAGTAAAAACTTAAAAAATCTTCTTTTAAAGAACCCAAAGAGCTAGAGCTAAGATATTTAGCATGAAATATTTTCTAATGAGTGTCTACCAAGTTTGTTCAAATAAAAGCCCTGGGGTCAAAATTGGCCCCGCCCCAGGGGGTCATTGATTTTCCCTATATGCATATAGTAAAAACTTAAAAAATCTTCTTTTAAAGAACTCAAAAAGCTAGAGCTAAGATATTTAGCATGAAACATGTTCTAATTGGTGTCTACAAAGTTTGTTCAAATAAAAGCCCTGGGGTCAAAATTGGCCCCGCCCCAGGGGGTCATTGATTTTCCCTATATGCATATTATAAGTAAAAACTTAAAAAATCTTCTTTGAAAAAAACCAAATAGCTAGAGTTTAGATATTAAGCATGAAACATCTTCTAGTGAGTGTCTACCAAGTTTGTTCAAATAAAAGCCCTGGGGTCAAAATTGGCCTCGCCCCAGGGGGTCTTTGATTTTCCCTATATGCATATAGTAAAAACTTAAAAAATCTTCTTTTAAAGAACCAAAAGAGCTAGAGCTAAGATATTTAGCATGAAACATCTTCTAATGAGTGTCTACCAAGTTTGTTCAAATAAAAGCCCTGGGGTCAAAATTGGCCCCACCCCAGGGGGTCATTGATTTTCCCTATATGCATATAGTAAAAACTTAAAAATCTTCTTTGAAAAAACACAAATAGCTAGAGTTTAGATATTAAGCATGAAACATCTTCTAATGAGTGTCTACAAAGTTTGTTCAAATAAAAGCCCTGGGGTCAAAATTGGCCCCGCCCCAGGGGGTCATTGATTTTTCCCTATATGCATATAGTAAAAACTTAAAAAAATCTTCTTTTAAAGAACTCAAAGAGCTAGATCTAAGATATTTAACATGAAACATGTTCTAATTGGTGTCTACCAAGTTTGTTCAAATAAAAGCCCTGGGGTCAAAATTGGCCTCGCCCCGGGCGTCATTGATTTTAAATGTATGTATATAGCAAAAACTTAAAAATGTTTTTTAAAAAAACCCAAATAGCTAGAGTTTAGATATTAAGCATGAAACATCTTCTAATGAGTGTCTACAAAGTTTGTTCAAATAAAAGCCCTGGGGTCAAAATTGGCCCCGCCCCAGGGGGTCATTGATTTTTCCCTATATGCATATAGTAAAAACTTAAAAAATCTTCTTTTAAACCCCCCAAACAGAAGGGGGCACATCCCCCTTCTGGCAACACCCTGATGTAATATTTGGATGGGGGACAGCGCCGAAAAAGTGGTCACTTTCTTTAACAACATTTCTCAAAATGAAAAACAGTGTTTTGGGCCTAAATAGGTCATTTTTTCACTGTTTGAGGCCTCAAAAAAGGGGGGGGGGGGCAAAAAGCCGTCGAAACACGCTTATATAAGGGAAAAGGTTAAGTAACATAATCATCAAAAACAAGCCTTATATGTCCAGTAATTGATTTATTATACAGTATTCAAATATACATTAGCCGCATCAAGACAAAACCAACATAGTGCGTTTGCCAACTTTATTACAAGTAGAGAAACTGATAGCGAACAGCATGGATCCTGATCAGACTGCGCGGATGCGCAGGCTGGTCTGGATCCATGCTGGTCTCAAACGCACTATGTTGATTTTGTCGTGACGCGGCTCAATGTATTTCAGTTTCTCTCTTCATTAGTAATGTATTTGATGAGACCTTGATTTTCTTGTTGTTGTTGTTTATTTTTCTGTATATTTGAATGTTACAGGGTTGAGAAAGTCCATGTGGTATGTTTTGAAAAATCTCCAGACTACCTTAAAGATTTTATAAACACAGAGTTTTACCAAAGGTATGATCAACTTTCATTTGATTTTTGGCCGGGTTGCACAGGTGCAAACCCGGTTTATAAAATGCGGGTGGGGAAAATACTTATTGTATCAGTTTTCTCAGCAACTACTTATCACAGCCTCTTGATAATTGGTATACACGTTAACACGTGGTCCCATACTGTGGGATTTTATTTCAGGTCTATTGCTCATCCACTTCCTGTTAATCAACTTAGTAAAATTTCAACATAATTGGTGAATGGTATAATTTTCGTAACAAATTTCTCAGTAGCATCACAGTTTTATGATATTTGGTATACAAATGCAACCTGACCTAATCTGTCTTTGACCCATTTTTTCATAGTTATGTGTGGACAAATTATCCGTTTTGACCTTTTTCATTCATTTGTCAAAGGGAGATAACTGCTTGTGACACCTCAGTTTAAGCTCAAGTGAGCATTTAGCATAGGTCAGCTGATCTGTCATCCATTCTCCAACCATCAACAGTCTACCCTCTAAAGGACACAGTTGTGATTGGATCTTCATCAAACTTGAACTAGTCATAAACTAGATCACCTTGTCAAAAAAATCTGGTAACAAAATGATCCCTCGGAAGCATTAATCACAACAAAATTACATGTAAATTGCAGACTCTGAGTCTGTACAAGAGAGATAATGAATAAGTGCAACATCACTCACGCCTCCTAGCAGGGGCTTGAGCGGTACTCAATTCTCAACCATAGTACTGGCATCAATTAACCCGGAGGACCAGAAAAATATAACAAAACTGAAATCAAATCAAAGAAAAACCTTATAAATAGTCTAGAGGTCACATTTTTATTTCTTTGTCTAAGTTTGTTTGTCTGAAATAAATTTCATCACTCATGATAAGAATACTATTTTCACAAAATCACAAAGTGACATGGTGAGCTTTTGTGATTGCTTTTCGTCCAGCATTCATCCGTAAAATTTTACTTTAATCAACATCTCCTCAGGCCCCGGTAAGCCAATTTCATGCAAACTTCACAGGAATGATCCTTCGGTGGTCACCTTTAAAAATTGTCCAAAATATTTAATTCCATGCAGAACTCATAAAAAACTGCTAAAGCTCAGAAATTAAGCATGAAACATCTTCTAGTAAGTGTCTACTAAGTTTGTTCTTATAAAAGCCCTTGGGTCAAATTTGGCAGGGTGTTATTGATTTTCCTTGTTGGCCGGGTTGCACTGGCAAAAACTTTCGTAACAGTTTTCTCAGCAACTACTTATCACAGCCTTTTAATATTTGGTATACAGCATCAACACATGGTCCCATACTGTGGGATTCGATTTCAGGTCTGTCGCTCATCTACTTCCTGTTTGCTGACCTAGTTAAATTTTCAACATTAATGGTCAATAGCAGGAAATTTTCGTAACAGTTATCTCAGCAACTACTTATCACAGCCTTTTGATATTTGGTATACAGCATCAACACATGGTCCCATACTGTGGGATTCGATTTTAGGTCTGTCGCTAATCTACTTCCTGTTTTGGACCTAGTTAAAGTTTGGACATTAATGGTCAATGGTAGGAAATTTTCGTAACAGTTTTCTCAGCAACTACTTATCACAGCCTCTTGATATTTGGTATACAGCATCAACACATGGTCCCATACTGTGGGATTCGATTTCAGGTCTGTCGCTCATCCACTTCCTGTTTGCCGACTTAGTTAAATTTTCTACATTAATGCTCAATGGTAGGAAATTTTCGTAACAGTTTTCTCAGCAACTACTTATCACAGCCTCTTGATATTTGGCATACAGCATTAACATATGGTCCCATACCGTGGGATTTGATTTCAGGTCTGTCGCTCATCCACTTCCTGTTTGCCGACTTAGTTAAATTTTCAACATTAGTGGTCAATAGTAAGAAATTTTCGTAACAGTTTTCTCAGCAACTACTTATCACAGCCTCTTCATATTTAGCACACAGCATTAACATATGGTCCCATACCGTGGGATTCGATTTCAGATCTGTCTCTCCTCCACTTCCTGTTTGCAAACTTAGTTAAATTATCAACATTAATGGTCAATATATAGTAAGAAATTTTCGTAACAGTTTTCTCAGCAACTACTTATCACAGCCTTTTGATATTTGGTATACAGCATCAAGGCATGGTCCCATACTGTGGGATTCGATTTCAGGTCTGTTGCTAATCTACTTCCAGTTTGTTGACCTAGTTAAATTTTGGACATTAATGGTCAATGGTAGGAAATTTTTGTAACAGTTTTCTCAGCAACTAATTATCACAGCCTCTTGATATTTGGTATACAGCATTATCACATGGTCCTATACTGGTATACAGCATCAACACATTGTCTCATATCGTGGGATTTGATTTCAGGTCTGTGGCTCATCCACTTCCTGTATGCCGACTTAGTTAAATTTTGACATAATTAATGATCAATAGATAGTAGGAAATTTTCGTAACAGTTTTCTCAGCAACTACTTACCACAGCCTCTTGATATGTGGTTCACAGCATTGACATGTGGTCCCATATTGTGGGATTCCATTTCAGGTCTGATGCTCATTACCAACTAAGTTAAATTTTCAACATCAATGGTCAAGACAGTGGTAGAAAATTTAAGTAACATCACAGCCTCATGATATTTTGTATACATATGCAACCCGGCCTTTTCTGTCTTTGACCCATTTTATGTATGTACATAGTAAAAACTTTAAAAAAACTTCTTTTAAAAAACCCAAAGAGCTAGAGCTTAGATATTAAACATGAAACATCTTCTAGTGTGTGTCTACCAAGTTTTTTTTCAAATAAAAGCCCTGGGGTCAAAATTGGCCCAACCCTGGGGGGGGGGGGGGTCATTGATTTTCCTTAATACATGTATGTATACATTAAAAATTAAAAAAAAATTCTTTTAAAAAACCCAAGGAGCTAGAGCTTAGATATTAAGCATGAAACTTCTTCTAGTGAGTGCCTACCAAGTTTGTTCTAATTAAAGCCCTGGGGTTAAATTTGGCCGCACCCTGAGAGGTAATTGATTTTCCTTATATCTGCATGTACATATTTAGTAAAAAACTCAAAGAATCTTCTTTTAGAAAACCCAAAGAGCTAGAGGTTAGATATTAAGCATAACAAATCTTCTAATGGGTCACAGTCTTCCAAGTTTGTTTTAATAGTATCTCTGGGGTAAAAATTGGCCCCACCCTAGGGGGCATTGATTTCTCTTATATGTTCACATCTTTTGGAACTGTTGTTTACCCTTAGCAATAGCAACCAGTAATGTTTTTACACATGCACTATTTCAGATGCAAATATGAACTTTGATATATCAGACTGCTTTTGTTAGCTCGACTTTTCTATGAAAAGGGGAGCTATCCTACTCGCCCCGGCGTCGGCGTCGGCGTTGGCGTCACACCTTGGTTAAGTTTTTCGTACCACCCCACTTTATTTCAGAAGTATTACAAGTATGGCTTTGAAACTTACCATACTTGTTCACCATCATAACCTCCATCTACAGACAAGAGTACATAACTCTGTCAAGGTTTTTGACAGAATTATGGCCCTTTTTTGACTTAGAAAGTGTATTGAGCTTGGTTAAGTTTTTTGTACCACCTCACTTTATTTCAAAACCATTGGAGGTATTGCTTTGAAACTGACCATACTTGTTTACCATCACGACTTTCATCAACAGACAAGAGGACATAACTCTGTCAAGGTTTTTGACAGAATTATGCCCCTTTTTGACTTAGAAAATACATTGAATATGGGTAAAATCCACTTATTGCCTTAACCCTTTGAGATATTGCTTTGAAACTTTTAATGCTATTTCACATCATTACCCCCATCTGTACGCAAGAGAAGGTAACTCTGTCAAGGATTTGTTTTAAAAATTAAGGCCTTTTATCGACTTAGAATCTTGGTTAAGTTTTTAGTACCAGTCCACTTTTTGACTGAACTGTTTGAGATATTAATTTGAAAGTTGGAATACTTGTTTACAATCATGATTCCCAAACATGTCCAGGAGAAGGTAATTCTGTCAAAGATTTTATTTGAATTATGGCCCTTAACTGTCAATGTTTTGTATTATAGGCAAGCACTAAAAAACTTAAAAAATCTAAAAAAATTCATTCCTATCCACTTGTTCACTTTACCATAAATTATGTCATATAAACATTGCTGTAATATTCAAGGGTATCAAACAACTAGTTCACTTTAAAAATACAGAGATTCTTGTATTGCCTTTTACTGCAAAAACTTTTTTTATTGGCAAGCAATAAAAAAGTCGAGCGCGCTGTCTTACGGACTGCTCTTGTTTAAAGATTACAATAATACTTGTTCCTTGTCATGGAGTGTTTTATGACTAGGCCCATTATACCACAGAAATGCATTATTATATAACAATTACAGTTATACTTATTTAGTATTTTGTATGGAGGTCAAAATACTTCTTTGTTTACATTTTTCTTATTTAATTTAAAATAATTTTGGCGCCACTTTCTTCATTTAGCATGTTCTAAAACCTTTCATTCGACAATATCAAAGGATTCTAAAGAAGTAATTAAGATCTTGTTTCCAAGGAGAAATGTGCCGTTTAATAACCAGGCTAAGGTGTTACATTCCTTTATGACTTTACTACACTATAATCATATAGTTTGGTGAGCTATATGTATTGTACTCACTCAAGGCGTCAGTGTCGGCGTCACATTGTGGTAAAGTTTTTGCTTGTAAGTTGGCATTTCTAAACCTACTGAAGCATGGATCAAAACTTCACACATTTATTTGAGAGCATAATAGGAGTTCACTATTAAAGGCCCATAATTTGGACATAGATTTTGACAGAGTTATGGCCCTTTTGTACCTAAACTTTTGTACTTAAGGCCCATAATTTGGACATAGATTTTGACAGAGTTATGGCCCTTTTGTACCTAAACTTTTGTACTCGGGAAAATTTTACATTTAGCAGGCTCATGGTATTAATAATCGAGCACATTGTCCTATGACAGGTCTTGTTCATTGTTAGCCATTTTTAGCTCACCTGTCACAATGTGACAGGGTGAGCTTTCGTGATCGCTTTTCGGCCGGCGCCCGTAAACTTTTACTTTAAATGACATCTCCTCATAAACCACTAAGCCAATTTCATCCAAACTTCACAGGAATGTTATTTTGGTGGTCACCTTTGAAAATGTTCAAAGAGTTTAATTCCATGCAGAACTCTGGTTGCCATGGCAACCAAAAGAAAAAACTTTAAATATCTTCTTCTAAAAAACCCAAAGAGCTAGAGCTTAGATATTTGGCATGAAACATCTTCTAGTGAATGTCTACCAAGTTTGTTCAAATAAAAGCCCTGGGGTCAAAATTGGCCCTGCCCCAGGGGGTCATTGATTTTCCCTATATGCATGTAGTAAAAACTTAAAAAACTTCTTTTAAAGAACCTTAAGAGCTAGAGCTATGATATTTAGCATGAAACATCTTCTAATGGATGTTTACCAAGTTTGTTCAAATATGAGCCCTGGGGTCAAAATTCGCCCCGCCCCGGGGGTCATTGATTTTCCTTATATGTGTATAGCAAAAACTTAAAAAACTTCTTTGAAAAAAACGAAATAGCTAGAGTTTAGATATTAAGCATGAAACATCTTCTAGTGAGTGTCTACAAAGTTTGTCCAAATAAAAGCCCTGGGGTCAAAATTCATTGTTTTTAACTATATGTGTAAAGAAAAAACTTAAAAAATCTACTTAAAAAAAACCAACCAGCTAGACCTTAGATGTTTAGCATGAAACATCTTATAATGGGTGTGTACCAAGTTTGTTCAGATAAAAGCCCTGGGGTTTAAACTGGCCCCGCTCTGTTGGCCTATATACAGGTGAGCAACTTAAGGGCCATGATGGCCCTCTTTTTTATATTTTTCTATTAACCCCCCCCACCCCCCCCCCCCCCAAAAAAAAAAAAAACAGGAAGAGAAACGCTGTGAGCAAGATTGGTTTTGAAGGTTTTAATGATTAAAAAATATAAACTATAGTAAACTTTGTAAATTGTGTTAGTATGTCTTCAATGCTTTAATCAACTGAAGAACTTGGCTGCTTTTCCTGGAGAGGGTAGGGGGTAGTGAAGAGGAAAAGTAGTCATTGTTCCATTTTATCTTGTGTTATTTTGTCATGGATATTTTTCTTCAGACTTGTATTTCACGATGGGTCAACAGATGTTCTCGGATGGGAGAGTGCTGAAAATCTCTCTGTAGATACTGACCTTGTGAAGTATCTTAGCAACAGATCTGGTCACCATGCCAATAATAATGTTGCTATAGTGATTGACAGTCTCAGTCCAATGATGTTACATCGTCAAGCACCTTACACATGTCAGACTCTGTCCAGATTGACGTCTGCTAAAATACAGGGTAATGAGCATCTTGGTGATATAAATGAGCCGCGTCACGACAAAACCAACATATGGCGTTTGTGACCAGCATGGATCCAGACCAGCCTGCGCATCCGCGCAGTCTGATCAGGATCCATGCTGTTTGCTTACCAAGTCTATTACAAGAGGAGAAACTAATAGCGAACAGCACTATGTTGGTGATGTCGTGACACGGCTCAAATTACATGGCATCGGTGAAAAAAGAAAAAGTTGTTATAAAATTGCTATATTTAAAATGTCTTGAATGAGTTTCCATCTGTGATATCAGTATTAAGGTGGAAATTAATATTTTAATCTTGAGTATGAAAAAAATTTACAACTTGTTTTACAATTCTTTATCGTGTTTTTCATATAATATTAGGTGATTAAAGTAATCGAAAAAATTCTGTGTAGTGTTTATTTCATATTTTTGAGAAACCAATGTAAAACTTTGCAATTTCTTACACAGATTGTTTTATCTATATTTTCAGAAGCTGAAGTAGAACAAGTTGTCTGTTTACTACATAGAGATCTCCATGACGACCATAGCATAGTTTTATTAAATCACTTAGCAACCACCATTGTCAAGGTCACACCACCAAAACTAGGTCATTTTCATGTGGCCTGTAATACACTGCATAAAAGACTATCAGGGAAAGTTATTAGAATTGTAAGTATTGAGTAAATAATAACATATTGTTTGTAAAGGTTAGTCAATGTATTTAATACTACACCAGGTCCCTTGTTTGCTAAGATTTAAGGATCAGGGTGAAAATTAAAAAATCAAAAACTCTCTATTGTTGACCTTCAAAGATGAAATATTCAATATGTTCTTGATAAAGCTGGACTTCAAATAGCCTATTTAGGAAATTTTAGAATATATTAATTGTTACATTACTAAACATGGGCATTTTACAGTTGTTCCAAATGTTGATCTTGATCCCAAAAAAAAGTAACCTTATTTTAATTGAATTATATTTTGTATTTGAATTGTTATTTGTCCATTTCATCCCAAAATGTTGTTGTTCCTTGCGAATCAGCAATTTTTTACATTTTTAGCTTGACTATTTGAAGAATATGGAGAGCTATTGCAGTTGCATTGGCGTCCACGTCTGTGTCAACGTTGGTTAAAGTTTTAAGTCAAATATCTCACTTATTGCTTGAGATTTTCAATTGAAACTTACAATACTTATTAGCTCGACTATTCGATAAGAATAAGTAGAGCTATTGCTGTCACCCGAGCGTCGGCGTCGGCGTAACCACTTATGTTAAAGTTTTTGTAATAGTTCAAATATTTTCAAAGTCCATAGACATATGGCTTTGAAACTTTGCACACTTGTTCACCATCATGACCCCAACCTGTAGACAGGAGGAGGTAACTCTATCAAGCATTTTGACAGAATTATGCCCCTTTTTCGACTTAGAATTTACGTTAAAGTTTTTGTAATAGTTCAAATATTTTCAAAGTCCATTGACATATGGCTTTGAAACTTTGCACACTTGTTCACCATCATGACCCCAACCTGTAGACAGGAGGAGGTAACTCTATCAAGCATTTTGACAGAATTATGCCCCTTTTTCGACTTAGAATTTACGTTAAAGTTTTTGTAATAGTTCAAATATTTTCAAAGTCCATTGACATATGGCTTTGAAACTTTGCACACCTGTTCACCATCATGACCCCAACCTGTAAACAGGAGGAGGTAACTCTTTTAAGCATTTTGACAGAATTATGCCCCTTTTTCGACTTAGAATTTACGTTAAAGTTTTTGTAATAGTTCAAATATTTTCAAAGTCCATTGACATATGGCTTTGAAACTTTACACACTTGTTCACCATCATGACCCCAACCTGGAAACAGGAGGAGGTAACTCTATCAAGCATTCTGACAGAATTATGCCCCTTTTTCGACTTAGAATTTACGTTAAAGTTTTTGTAATAGTTCAAATATTTTCAAAGTCCATTGACATATGGCTTTGAAACTTTGCACACTTGTTCACCATCATGACCCCAACCTGTAAACAGGAGGAGGTAACTCTATCAAGCATTTTGACAGAATTATGCCCCTTTTTCGACTTAGAATTTACGTTAAAGTTTTTGTAATAGTTCAAATATTTTCAAAGTCCATTGACATATGGCTTTGAGACTTTACACACTTGTTCACCATCATGACCCCAACCTGGAAACAGGAGGAGGTAACTCTATCAAGCATTTTGACAGAATTATGCCCCTTTTTCGACTTAGAATTTACGTTAAAGTTTTTGTAATAGTTCAAATATTTTCAAAGTCCATTGACATATGGCTTTGAAACTTTGCACACTTGTTCACCATCATGACCCCAACCTGTAAACAGGAGGAGGTAACTCTATCAAGCATTTTTTTTACTATCAAGCACTAAGAATAGTCGAGCGTTGCTGTCCTACCGACAGCTCTTGTTTATAATAACAATGTACATCAGATTGACAAGTTGGATAACTCTGTCTACAATATTTACAGAATTATGCCCCTTTTTAACTTAAAAATTTTGGTTAAAGTTTTTTGTATTATCTCTAATATTTACAATTTGGCATGTTTCAGGATGAGCACTTTAACCTGGATGAGCAGTATTGTATTCAGGATGTCACAGAAGTGAAAAATGTTGATACATCTACTGTTGCTATGGAAACTAAACAGGTATGTTTAATTTGAGCTACGTCACGACAAAACCAATGTAATGGGTTTGCGACTGGCATGGATCCAGACCAGCCTGCGCATCTGCGCAGTCTGATCAGGATCCATGCTGTTCGCTTATCAACTCTATAACAAAAGGAGAAACTGACAGCGAACAGCATGGATCATGATCAGACTGCGCGGATGCTCAAGCTGGTCTGGATCCATGCTGGTGTTGGTTTTGTCGTGACGCGGCACATTTTATTTGCTATGGAAATATCCGTTGTTTATTGTGTTTTGACCTAGGGTTTGAAATAGTATCTTAGTATCAATGTGTAATTTACATAGAGCATATTGAATGAGTGTAGGTTTAATATTGAACGGTTGAAAAAAATCATTTTACCCGACCTCTAGCGAGCATAATATTGTTTTATTCAACAAGTTTAATAAATTTAATATTGAATCTACACAAATTTAATATTCTATTTATCGAACATCTGATATAAGAACGGTAAACTGTTAAAAAGAATCATTATTCATTGATGCGCACGCTTTTAATGTAACACTATCATTAGCGCGCTTTTACGCTATGTATATAACCCAAATGACGTCACATCAAAGTGTTATTACAGTAGTGTGATATAGTATTTAGCTCGACTATTCGCAGAATAATAGAGCTAATGCAGTCACCCATTTGTTGGCTTCCCTGCGGTTAAGTTTTTGCATGTACGCTGGTATCTCCATAACTACTGAAGGGAATGGATTGAAACTTCATACACTTGTTCTCTGTGATTATCTAACATGATTGGCACACGTCCCATTACTCTGATTTGCTTTTTTGCATAATTATGCCCCTTTATGGACTTTAAAATTCTTGGGTAAGTTTTTGCATGTAAGCTGGTATCTCCATAACTACTGAAGGGAATGGATTGAAACTTCACACACTTGTTCTCTGTGATTATCTTACATGATTGGCACAAGTCCCATAACTCTGATTTGCCTTTTTGCATAAAAATGCCCCTTTTTCGAGTTAGAAATCCTTGGTTAAGTTTTTGCGTGTAAGCTGGTATCTCCATAACTCATGAAGGGAATGGATTGAAACTTCGCACGCTTGTTCTCTGTGATTATTTTACATGATTGGCACAAGTCCCATGACCTTTGATTTTTTTTTTTCATAATTATGCCCCTTTTTCAGCTTAGAAATTCTTGGTAAAGGTTTTGCTTGTAAACTGGGTATAATCACCATAACTACTGAAGGGTTTGTGCCGTTTTTGGGACAATTTTATGCATTCATAATAATAAAGCAGTGATTTACTCGATAAAACATCTTAATAACAAGCCTTTATACCTTTCCAGACAATTTTATGTATTCATATAGGTAAGCATTATTATACTCAGTGAAACACCCTTGTGACAACTTTTTCGAATAGTCGAGTGTTACTGTCTTCCAACAGTTCTTGTTATTAAATGGCTTTATTACACTCCTGCGCTGTGGTTTATGTGATCAAGAGACATTTTCTTTATTATTTGAGCCGCGTCATGACAAAACCAACATAATGGGTTTGCGACCAGCAAGGATCCAGACCAGCCTGCGCATCCGCGCAGTCTGATGAGGATCCATGCAGTTCCCTTACCAACCCTATTACAAATAGAGAAACTGATAGTGAACAGCATGGATCCTGATCAGACTGCGCGGATGCTCAGGCTGGTTTGGATCCATTCTGGTCGCAAACGCACTATGTTGGTTTTGTCGTGACGCAGCCCATTTAAAGCATTCTGTCATATCAAAAAGACTACCTCTATATAACATAATTATTCATTCTTTTGAATTCCTTATTTATTTTACAAAATTATTCTTCTTCCAACATCTGTGTATTTCACAAAATTGTTCATTCTATGTTTCAAGGGGGTTTAACTCCTCCCTTTGAAAGAAATTGCTATTTATTGTTTACAATATCAAATAACATATTCTTTTTTTCTTTTGAGAAGTATTTTCAATTTTTCATCAATGAATGAACAATTTTTCTGAATTAAAAGTTAATTATTATTTGTTTGCAGACTGTCTCTGCAAAGATTTGTATTGATTAATTTATTACCTTACTTGGAACTTCATTATTCAAATATATTTATGATGAATGTACCATAAAAAATGTATTTTATAGAGTGACCCTACTGCCAATTTGACCTTCAATCTGACCTTGACAGATAAAGAAAAGGAGGCTAGAAGTCAAGTCAAGTTACCGTACACATATGATGCTAACAGGTACAACATTTTGTTTCCATGGAGACTGTCAATAAACCAAGTTCTCCACTTGAAAACTGTGGCTCACAGATAGATCAATGTACAAGATGGCTGAGCCTTTCATACAAAAATCCTCCTAGATTATTTTAATTAACCAAATTGTCCAATAGAAATTGTTGATTCTAGGATAAGTGAGTGTGAATGGGTAGAATGACTTGGACTTTCATGCACAACTCGCACTACATAGCTCAACATTTGAATAAAATATAAATTAATGGACACTTAATGACAATCACTCTGTGCAAGTTTGGTTGAAATAATTGAGCCGCGTCATGACAAAACCAACATAGTGGGTTTGCGACCAGCATGGATCCAGACCAGCCTGCGCATCCGCGCAGTCTGATCAGGATCCATGCTGTTCGCTTACAGACCCTATAACAAGTAAAGAAACTTATAGCTAACAGCATGGATCCTGATCAGACTGCGCTGATGCGCAGGCTGGTCTGGATCCATGCTGGTCGCAAACCCATTATGTTGGTTGTGTCGTGACGCGGCTCAATTATTTCAACCAAACTTGCACAGACTGATTGTCATTAAGTGTCCATTCATTTATATTTTACAGAACATCAACAGATCAGTTACAATGTACTATTGTAATTCATACAACTCCATTAATTAATTTCAATGTACATGTAGTCAATTTCAATGTACAAGTAATTTCATATTTAAAAAAGAAGACAACTCTATTAATCAATTTTATTGTATATGTCATTCATTTTCTAAAGAGCAGACAACTATTATTCAATAACATTATACTTGTAATACTTATTCAAAGAGAAGACAACTCTATAATTCAATTACATTATACATTCAGTCAATATTTTAAAAAGAGGACAACTGTATCTACATGTAATTCATATTTCAAAGAGACGGCAACTGTGTTAATCAATTACATTAAACATGTATTCCATATTTTAAAGAGAAGACAACTCTATTAATCAATTACAGTGAACATATTATCCATATTTTAAAGGGAAGACAACTCTTTAAATCCTTTTTTATTGTGATGCAATTGATTATTTTATTTAACTATATTTGGTTGGAAATTGAGAATAATGTTACTTTAATGAGCCTCTAATTGATATGTTTTTTTTGCAGGGAAGACAACTTTACAAATTTTGGAGAGGGCAAAATATTTTATCAGCCTGATGATGCTGATGATTTTGATGAAGAAGATCCAGATGATGACCTTGACATTTGACAGTGTGTCCATGCAGACACAAGGTCGATTTATTCTAAATATGGCAAGAACATTTGAAACTTTTGGGTGTCACCATGCCATTGGTTTATGTCCAGTAAATAAATAAAATAAACAGGCATTTGAGAGTTTGATAGCACTGCCATGCAGACTTGAGGTCAATTCCTTCTGAATGTTGCAAGAACATTTGAATATTGGATTGCTTGCATGCAACAAAAAGAGACATTTTAGAATTTGATATTACCGCCATGTCATAACTTCATGTCAAGTCAATTGAATAGACATTGGAGAAGTTAATTGCACAACCATGTCATTGGTGCATGATCATTGTATAATGGATGGTCACTGTGTCATAGGATCATGCCAAATTATTTATTTTAACATAATTGAGCCGTGTCACGACAAAACCAACATAATGGCTTTGCGACCAGCATGGATCCAGACCAGCCTGCGCATCCGCGCAGTCTGATCAGGATCCATGCTGTTCGCTATCAGTTTCTTTACTTGTTATAGAGTTTGTAAGCGAACAGCATGGATCCTGATCAGACTGCGCGGATGCGCAGGCTGGTCTGGATCCATGCTGGTCGCAAAGCCATTATGTTGGTTTTGTCGTGACACGGCTTATATTAAGCTCCCTGAGCTCCAAGTTTTTTCAAATTTCGTATAAATCTCACCTGATTTTATGAAATAATATACAATGTGATTTTCATGTCTGCAAAAGGGTATAGACGTTTCTTAGAAGCAATTTTCTCAGTAATTCACATTTAGTCAACGAAACACATTGAACTGCTACTCGCACTAATTCTTTTGTACTTGTAAAACCATGTCACAAACATCTACCAATGTCTTTCATAAGAATTCTGATTCTCTCAGGCTTAATGCTAATTAAAGTATTATCTCCGATATTGTCAATGATGTAGCAGATGTATAACTGAACAAGTTCAGGTGTAAGTGATGTCTACAAAAGCATATAAACATTTCTTAGAAGCAATTTTCTTGGTAATTCACCAAACACATTGACCCGCTGCTCGCGCTAATTCTTTTGCACTTGAAAAACCATGTCGCAAACATCTACCAATGTATTTCTGTAGAATTCTGATACTCTCCAGCTTAATACTAATTAAAGTTTAATCTCCAGTATTGTCAATGATGTATCTGATGAATAATTTCATAAGTTCAGGTGTTAGTGAAGACTTTTCATAGTGTATTGTCAAGCCTAAATCTTTAAATACTGATATGAAAATGTTTTTGTAATGTTCATTGTTTTTCAATGATCCAAACACGATAAAGTCATCCACATAATTATGCTACAACGTGAAAACCTAAAGAACGTAAATACATGATAACTTCTCTAATAACTTTGTAAAAATAGACAGGACTACAACAAATGTCCGAATGGAAGAACGATCCAATTGTAATAAATGTTTTTGTACTGAAAAGCTAAGAACTCTTCATGTTTAATATGAACAGGAATATGAAAAAATCTGTTTTTAATGTCCGCTGATATCATATAATCTCTTGTATGAACAACAGAAATAACAGTGTTGATATGGTCATGACAAAACTTAGGCGCAACGCAATTTGAATTCAAAAAAATGTAGGTCAGTTACATTACGGAAATTCCCACTTTTCTTTGGAACACAGTTTATAGGCAAAATTCATTATACCCTTGCAGTAACAAGTTGTTCAATTACTTGTCCTGAAAACATTCTTCTTTGTCTGAAAATGACATATCCACAAATTTTGAACTTTCAATATCACAACTAAAAGGAAATTTTACACGGTATTCCAACCAATTTAATACCAGTGTTCATTAGCTGCGATAGTCTTCCAATACGAAGGGTCATAATTAAACTATAATAATGTTACTGTTTGTCAACTGAATCCTGCGACTGTTGTGGTGCTCCAAGACCCCTACCAATATTTGAAGGAAAATGACGTATAAAACCTCCAAAAACATCTAAACGTCCATGATATCCACTTTGTGGAAAACCACCACTAGCACCACTGTAACTAAAAGAATAACCTCCCCTAGCAAACCCCCTTGCGAACTGGGGCCCAACTGATCACTATCTGGTGTGTATTCTTGATAACTCTGCTGCCATACGTACTTTGTTAATATTACACTTAACGCAAAGTAAGTTGGCTCTGTTGGAATCATATCTACCTTTAACAAGTATGGCTGAATATTTGTCCTGTAAATATTCAATATTAGCAGCTAGCACTGTTGCGATAGGATCTAAATCCAATTGTTTGTCTTTTTCACCTGGCTAAGTAATTTTATCACAGTCTCAACGTACCTACCACATCTAGACAACACATTTAGAACAGACTGATCTTCCCTTTTTACTCCAGTAAGAGAATTGTGCAATTTCAAATTAGTTAAGTAAAATTACCTTTTCCACTGAAGATCAAATAAAACCAAACTTCTCCTGCAAATCACTGAATGCAGAGTTCTTGGCAGCAAAATGTTCAGGACGAGAGATCCTGTGGCCTTAGAGTAGCCTTCTATAGATGTCAAAAATTATGCACCTTGAGTAAAGAATGGCCCTACCCTATAGGTTACTAAAATCTGGAAAGAAAGTGATCCCTCTGAAGCATTAATCACAAAAAAATTACATATAAGAATTGCAAACTTGGTTCGATTGAGTCTGTACATAGTTTACATAGGCTTATATAATAATGATAATAATAATAATAAAAGAAATTATAAAGTATTACATGTTCCGGAGAGACAAGTGTAAAGGGTCTCTCTAGTTTTAAAATTATTTTTAGATGTCCTTAAAGTTTGATTACTTAAAACGAATTTGCATTTGGACATTTATTGCCCCACCTACGCGATGCTCTTGTTGTCAAAATTGGTCCCGCACTGTGGACACTTAATTTATATAGACTTGAGTAATAGAAGTATCTTAAATGAAACTATAATGCCTAGAGCTTTGATAGTTTGCATGTAGCATCACTTTGTAGTCCTCTGCAAAAATTGTATAAATCATTCCCCTGGGATAAGGTTTGACTCTTCCCCAGGGGTCATAAAGTGTATAAAGACTGACAAGAAATTACATTTAAGTCTAATTTTTGTGAAACTTAAGTGCCAAGAGCTTAGATATTTGGTATGTAGCATTGCCGGGTCGATTTCTTTAAAAGTATTGTAAGTCATGCCCCTTGGGTCAAAAATGGCCTGCCCTGGGTGTCACTTACACTTGTATAGTAAAATGTCTTAACATCATTCTTCTCTGAAAGTACAATTCCCAGAGCTTAGATCTTTTGCATGAAGCATCACCTTGCGGTTCACTACAAAGGTCATATAAGTCATGTCCATGGGGCTAAAAATGGCATAATCCTGGAGTAACTTTCTTTATATAGACTAACAGAGAAAATCACATTTAATTAAGTAATTTTGTGTGTAGTTACATTGCCAAGAGCGTAGATATTTGTCATTAAGAATTTCTTAGCAGACATTTACAAATATTTTTCCAGCTTTTGTAAAAATATGACAATCCAATGTGATTTCATCACATATAAAAATTGAAAAACAAAAAATGTAATCATTTCAAGGAATGTATCTTAGTTGACCCATCCAGGGTCTTTATGGTTCTCTTGTTAATATTTGAAAGCAGTGCTTTTACATGGAGACAATGCATTTAAGAGATGTCACTATGTGTTCTTTTGTTCGTTTGTTATTGTAGTATTTAGAAGATACTTAAGGTTTAATGGGTTTCTTTCTAAAGAGGATTTCATCGAGCGGTATTAAAATTAATATTTCGTGAGTGGCGGTAGCGTCAGGCTCTTCGAAAATTCATCTGTACACCAGAAAATTGTCTACTATTAACATCACACCTTTCACGTTCTCGAAATAATCGTCAATTCTTTGACAAAATACTGTTTTTCCTGGGAACTCTATTCCTTTCAGAAGCTGCAAATATCGGTACCGTCAAGTATGAGGATGCGTCTGCCCATTTATTGACAAATATCCTTTCATTGCGTCCAATACTCTGCAGTATTTAGCACCTGTTTATTGGTTTGTCACGTCTTCTTTAGTCCTCATTGGATAGTGCGGTCTAAGAATATTGTAATTAGTGATTTTGGGTATAAGTACACCTTCAAATTTCAAGTGCTTGGTTTCTTCACAGACTTCTGAATTGACCCTATCAGTTCGTGGTAACCTTATGGATATTTTTGTCCTCCATTGATGTCAGTTCATTTTAAGTTTGACTATACGAAGTATATGGAGAGCTGTCATACTCACCCCGACGTAGGATTCTGCGTACAGTTTTCAGATTAAAGTTTTTATTTCTCAAGATTTCAAATTCAAATATATGTTCCTCATTATCAACGATGTCTTATGTGACATGGTTCGTAACTCTAGTAGAAGCAGAATTATATATCTCCCCTGGAATTTTCCTTAAAATATTTTTTTATTCTTATTTCTTTCTTTTTAAAGGATCAACTTTAAACTTAAATATTTCTTTAAGTGTCTACTTCAAACTTTATGCGTATGTTCCTTATCATCAACCACATGATGTGTGATAAGATTCATAACTCTAGCACACATTCTTTCAGAATTATCCTATCTTGAACTTAGAATTTCTGTTACCGGTAAATAATTTTATTTTAACCATAACTTCTTCATTTCTTTTGGTATTACTTCAAACTTCAAATACAATGTATTTCTTACTTTTTATTACCCAAATCGTGTGACAAGATTCATTATTCTAGCATGAATATTTCCAGAATTGCTTAATTTGTTTAAATTGTTTTGTTTTTTTGCTCTAACTTATTAATTTTCAAAGGATTTTCTTTAAATTTAAGTTTCATATCAACTCCCATACAATATTTATATGACTCAATATTTTCCGAATTTTCTTACCGTAAGACTTTTTCTTGATTTTTTCAGTTACTTCTTTATTGCTTCAGGGATGTCTGTTACTTTTACTGTCATGGTCACATGATTATTATGTGGTGCAAAAATATTGAACATTTGAGCGCTTTCTAAATACTGAAATATATTTATTATATATCATTATTGATTTTTTTCATAGTTTTGTGTTCCTTTACTGCGACCAGTATTTAATTAGTCGAGCGTGACTGGCTCCTTTGACAGCTCTTGTTAAACAGTCTTGTAAAGCTATAGGTACACGCCTGGATGGACAAATTTTAAACATTTACTACATGTTCCTTGGAATAAACTGATGCCTTTAAATACATTGTTGTAGTCAGTCAAGATTGTTTTTTTTTATCTAGGGTTACTTTGTTTCTAGATTTTACAGGTTGTTTTTCTACAGCATAGGTCAGTTTTCTTTTAGTCTGATATCTTTTGAAGTTTGTGGGCTTAATTATTCATTGATTATGACATCTGATTATTTCCTTATATTTGAACTGGCGGTGTAAACTGACTTTTCCATAAACTTGGATGGAGTCTTTAATGCAAGGGCCTTTGAGATCATTTCTTGTGGTATCAAGTAGCATTGTGAACTGGTATATATCTTGAAAATTACAGGGACAGATTTTTTACCAATATGGAGTTTAACTATTGTGTTATCAGGATGAGAGTATGAAAATGGTTTACCGTTCATACATAAAATTCCTGATCATCACCTGATCAATCCGATTTACAATAAATTTTGTTCACAGTATTTTTGATTGGCACATCTTTTAAAAACGGTTTAGTTTGCCGCCTTTTCTCCTTTTTTTTCACTTTGCAGGACACATTGTGCCCACTGGATGTGTTGTTCCACATCTGGAACAGGTCTGTGACTTTCTAAATGTAAGTATATTGTGGTTTCTTTCCCCAACCTTTGTACCACCTTTTAGGCCTCGTCATGTGGTGAACGTCCTTGTCTGCCAAACATGTCACGGAACTCAGTTGCTGCCTCGAGTATTCCATGTGTTGAGCAATTTGCACTGGTTTGCCTAATATAAATTCTACATCCTCGTTTACAAGGTTTTCTCGACTTTTCATCAGGTTTGTTCCGAAGGCTATGCGGTTTCTTATCATTTAATTGATTTGCATCTTCAAGACTACAGTTAATCTTGTCAAGAAAGAATCTATAGTTTCTTCTTGAGTCTTCTTGAGTCTTGCGAATTTTGGATTCAGCTTTGGTTGAACATTGGTCCTGAAAGTTTAGCTCACATGCACATTTTGTCTGGCGTCGGTCAGTGTGCCCAAACACTGGGAGTGAGGTTGGCGCGCCTAAAACGGGATTAAACTCCCGAGTGGTGTTGTAACTACTGTCCGTTCCAAGGCGGTATCCCTCTGTGTGTCTTCACATTTCTCGCATACAGGCGATTGAGTGATTAAACGTCAGATTATCACTCTAGATACTGGCGTGCTGTTGGGTAAACTGATGGGAAAGTTTATCTTTGGATTTTGCGAACTCTTGATTAATACAAGTGGCCTGTGTAATTTGATCATTATTATTGTTTAATGTTGACAGGTGTAATTTAATTAGATGTTGCCAATTTCTGAAATATTGATCACCATCAGGATTTTCTACAGAATAGGAGCGATTGTCAAACTTTTCTTGAAAGACAGGGACCTTGAATGCTTATCATGATTTTTCTTTTCAATGCATTTTGTTTGTCCGCAAGGCCATCGTTATTAAGCTTTCCATGAAGTCAAACACATGAGTTTGTTTTGTTGGACTTCTTGCTAGATTTGCTGCAGATAGTTTTGCTCAATGTAATGCGTAATCAAGATTGTTTAGTAAACGAGTTCTCTTTGGACGAAATTGAAGAGGTGCCGACCATTTACGGTCTATTTTTTCACATTGCTGTCTTATAATTATGTCTAAAAAGTGCTTGTCAGAGACTGAAAATGTCAATTGTTCATCGTCGTTGTACCTCCTAAATTCTGGTCATCAGTACATTCTTTCACTAATTTAATATTTGGACATGGTTCAAAATTGGATTCCATTTGACAAAAGAAATTGTTTGTTTACTGTTACAGTACTAGTATTTGGTTTGTGGGTGCCTTCATATACTTCTCCTACGATGACCCATCCTAATGCAAGTTTTTGTGCATATGGAGATCCTTTTGGTCCGGACCTTTGATCCAGAACATGATGCGCTTCAAATAATCTATAAGTAAGGATACATCTATATTGTGAGCAGGTTTATAATAGGCTATATATATGTAAGATGAGGATGATTTCAAGCTTCTTCCGGTGTCTGAATTTCATGTCTAAGATCGGGAATGTCTTCTCACTCTTACAGATATTTCAATTCAAAGGTTTGTTTGCCGCAATGCGATTGGATACCACAATCTGCTTCTTTGCCATACTTCACTTTTTGTCCTGTGCAGCTGTTTATTGTCTATTTTATCTCAGTAGCTGGTAAATATTATTGACTTTACTAATAATATATTGCATTGATCGTATGATAAGATAAGGTAACATTGATCTCTTAGACTCTTTACTTGACACCCGCATAAGACAAACTTTGGCACATGATCAACCAGATAAGTTTTCGTTTCTGCATACTTCCATATATGATGTTGACATTTTAACATTGTTGTTTGAGTAAGCCTCCCCGCCATGATTCTGCAATTCATTTGCTTCAAAGTATTGATGAATCAGAGTATTGTGCCTTTCTTACACTTACTACAAGCAATGTATTCTTTGCAGTTTTTGGATAAGTGATTTGCTGTAAAACACGTAAGACAAAATTGTTCATAAATTATATATTTTGAATTATTGTCTTGGACCTGACGTTATATGCAGTTAGTTCAAAGTAGAAAAGAGACTTGGGTTGCGAGTCTTTACGAAGACGTCAAATGTTGGGTAAATTTAATCATGAAATTGTTTATGTTTACTTTCTTCATAGATCCATTTCTCTTGTAGAAAGTTTGAAAGTTTGCTTACAATTGGATTTTCTCCTACACTAATGTCAAAATATGAGAGGGCTAGTGTGAAGCTCGGATTTTTTCTTACGCTTGAATTCCCCGGGGTATTTCTGATAATTCATATAATTTTTCACTGCCTGGCCAAAATCTTTGGAAAATTATCAAGTATTGCAATACAGACTTGTTGACAATATCAACAGTTACATATATTTCGTCCAATCTGTCCTATGTCTTTTCTAAAACTTTAATTGAGTGAAGAGAATATGCACGATTCATTATCTTCCGATTTGACGTTGAAGTGCGTCAGTCTAAGTTCTTTGAAGAGGCATCAACTGCACCAATTCATCAGTCACTATTACAGTTTCCAGTCTCAATTTCATACACGTTTTTGTTTGATCTACACACGACTGCCTGATGGTTTCATTTTAGGCAGTTCTTGCATTGTTTCCCTCTAGCTGGACACCGATCTTTGTTGTGATGTGACTGTCAACAATATCAACTTTTTGTTATGTGCTGTTTTTGTCTTGGATGGCGATTGTGTTCTTTTCCTGTCTCGTCTTGGCATTTTGGCATCTAATGTCGTGTATGATTACTGCCATCAATGCTTTCGAATTAATCGTCATATCACGTAATTGTGCTTGTGCAAATTTAATGCGACTGAGATATCCTGACTGCTTTTTCAAGAGTCAACGCTTCAGCTGCTGTGAAATAAACCAAAACCACATTCTTCGAGCGATATCGTTCGATGATTTAATTTCCACCTCCAATATTTTTTGATGTATGCACAACTTGTAGTGTTATCTGAGTATAACCGTTGTTACAATTACATATAATATGGGACGTGAATACTGTAACATTTCTTGATTCCTCAGAAAGTTCGAGTTGGTGAAAGCCTTTATTGAAATCCACCTTTGAGAGTACGGTTTAGCCGTTAAGTTAAAGAATAATGTTATTAATTGTAGGAACAACATGTCTCTCCCACTTTAATGCTTGTTTTGCTTTTCTCATGTCTACACACCAGCGTATCTAATTCGGCGCATTCGGCTTTGGTGCGACTACCAAGTTCGAAATCCATGGCGTTTTTCGTTCACTTTTTCAATTACATCCAGATTTTCGAGACGTTTAATTTCCTATTCAACTTTTTCACGCACGTGAAATGGGATTCTCCTGACATGTTCTGCAGAAGGCACGATATTTTCATCAATATGGAATTTTATTTGCTAATCTTTTAATTTTCCGAGTCCTGTGAACACTGACTTATATTTATATATTCCACATCACTTGATACTGATTTGATCATAGGCACAATTCCGAGATGTACTGCGGTTCCATAGCATAACAGGTTGTCTGATGCTTCTTTAATTGAATAAAATTCAGTGGTTGTATTTTTATGCCCCCATTTCGAAGAAAAGGGGGTATATTGCTTTGCACTTGTCGGTCCGTCGGTCCGTAGACCAAATGGTTTCCGAGTGATAACTAAAGAACCCTTAGGCCTAGGAATTTCAAACTTGGTATGGTGATTGGTCATGACCAGTAGATGACCCCTATTGATTTTGGGGTCAAGGGGTCAAAGGTCAAGGTCACATTGACCTTGTAAGAAAAAACGGTTTCCGATCAATAACTAAAGAACCTTAAGGCCTAGGAACTTCAAACTTGGTATGGTGATTGGTCATGATCAGTAGATGACCCCTATTGATTTTGGGGTCAAGGGGTCAAAGGTCAAGGTCACATTGACCTTGTAGGTAAAAACGGTTTCCGATCAATAACTAAAGAACTTTAAGGCCTAGGAACTTCAAACTTGGTATGGTGATTGGTCATGACCAGTAGATGACCCCTATAGATTTTGGGGTCAAGGGGTCAAAGGTCAAGGTCACATTGACCTCTTGGGTAAAAACGGTTTCTGATCAATAACAAAAGAACCCTTAGGCCTAGGAACTTCAAACTTGGTATGGTTATTGGTCATGATCAGTAGATGACCCCTATTGATTTTGGGGGGAAGGGGTCAAAGGTCAAGGTCTCTTTGACCTCTTGGGTAAAAACGGTTTCTGATCAATAACAAAAGAACCCTTAGGACTAGGAACTTCAAACTTGGTATGGTGATTGTTTATGACCAGCAGATGACCCCTATTGATTTTGGGGTTAAGGGGTCAAAGGTCGAGGTCACATTGACCTTGTAGGTAAAAACGGTTTCCGATCAATAACGAAAAAACCCTTAGGCCTAGGGACTTCAAACTTGATATGGTGATTGGTCATGACCAGCAGATGACCCCTATTGATATTGGGGTTAAGGGGTCAAAGGGCAAGGTCACATTGACCTTGTAGGTAAAAATGCTTTCCAATCAATAACTTAAGAACCCTCAGGCCTAGGAACTTCAAACTTGGTATGGTGATTGGTCATGACCAGCAGATGACCTATTGATTTTGGGGTCAAGGGGTCAAAGGTCAAGGTCACATTGACCTTGTAGGTAAAAACGGTTTCCGATCAATTAACTAAAAATGCTTAGGCCTTGGAACTTTAAACTTTGTATGATGATTGGTCATGACCAGCAGATGACCCCTATTGAGTTTTGGGTCAAGGGGCAAATGTCAAGGTCACATTGACCTTGTAAGTAAAAACGGTTTCTGATCAATAACTTAAGAACACTTAGGCCTAGGAACTTCAAACTTAGTATGGTGATTTGTCATGACCAGCAGATTACCCCTATTGATTTTGGGATCAAGGGGTCAAAGGTCAAGGTCACATTGACATTGTAAGTAAAACCGGTTTTTGATCAATAACTGAAGAAAGCTTCGGCCTAGGAATTTAAACTTGGCATGGTGATTGGTCATGACCAGCAGATGACCCCTATTGATTTTGGGGTCAAAGGTCAAGGTCACATTGACCTTGTATGTTAAAACGGTTTCCGATCAATAACCAAAGAAGCCTTAGGCCTAGGAACTTCAAACTTGGTATGGTGATTGGTCATGACCAGCAGATGACCCCTATTGAGTTTTGGGTCAAGGGGCAAATGTCAAGGTCACATTGACCTTGTAAGTAAAAACGGTTTCTGATCAATAACTTAAGAACACTTAGGCCTAGGAACTTCAAACTTAGTATGGTGATTTGTCATGACCAGCAGATTACCCCTATTGATTTTGGGGTCAAGGTGTCAAAGGTCAAGGTCACATTGACCTTGTAGGTAAAAACGGTTTCCGATCAATTAACTAAAAACGCTTAGGCCTAGGAACTTCAAACTTTGTATGATGATTGGTCATGACCAGCAGATGACCCCTATTGAGTTTTGGGTCAAGGGGTCAAAGGTTAAGGTCATGACCAGTAGATACTTGATAACCCTTATTAATTTTTTGATCACTGGGTCAGAAGTCATGCATAATAACCTTATCACATGACTAATTGGCTGCTGATAGGGGGCATACATGTTTTACAAACATATCTTGTTTAAATCTGTTTCTATTGTGCATGTTTATTTTTCTGTGATTGGTAGTGCTTTCTTCTGTCCGAAAGCGTAAGCCTTTGTGTTTGTTTTCTTCATTTCAGGTACTGTCCTCATCTGTCCAATAAGCTTGTTGTCTAGAATGTTAAGATTTGAACCAGTTACGACCAGTACAGATGTTTGTTAAACCCCCCCACAAAATGTGGGGGGGGGGGGGCTATAATGGATTCGCTTTGTCGCGTCGGTCGGTCAGTCGGTCGGTAGGTCTGTCGGTCCGTCCGTCTCCATTTTCGTGTCCGCTCTATAACTCCTATACCACTTGAAGGATTTTCTTCAAACTTGGCTCAAATGTTCACCTCAGCAAGAGGATGTGCAGAACCCATGTTGCCCATGTGTCAGCTCAAGGTCAAGGTCACAATTGAAGCTCAAATATCAAACACAATCATATATTAGACAGTATGTCGTGTCCGCTCTGTAGGTCCTACAATAATTGAAAGATTTTCTTCAAACTTGGCTAAAATGTTCACCTCAACAAGGGGATGTGCAGAACTCATGTTGCCCATGTGTTTTTTAAGGTCAAGGCCACAATTGAAGGTCAAATATCAAACAATCAAATATTACACAATATGTCATGTCCGCTCTGTCAGTCCTACACTAATTGAAAGATTTTCTTCAAACTTGGCTCAAATGTTCATTTCAACAATGGAATGTGCAGAACCCATGTTGCTCTTGTGTCAGCTCAAGGTCAAGGTCACAATTGAAGGTCAAATATCAAACAATCAAATATTACACAGTATGTCGTGTCCGCTCTGTAAGTCCTACACTTATGGAAAGATTTTCTTCAAACTTGGCTCAAATGTTCACCTCAACAAGGTTATGTGCAGAACCCATGTCACTCTTTTGCCGGCTTCAGGTCAAGGTCACACTTGAAGGTCAAAAATTGACTTAGAAAATGTTCTTTAATTTTAACATATATCTGAATATTTCTGAATCTAGGAAAGGTATTTGCTTGAAACTTAAAATATAAATGAAGTGTCACAATTAAGATATGCTGGTCAAATTTCATAACTCTGTATTGCATTTTAACAAAGTTATGCCCCTTTTTAATCTTCAAATTTACATACAATCACATATTAGACAATATGTTGTGTCCGCTCTATAAATCCTATACTAATGGAAGAATTTTCTTCAAACTTTTCTCAAATGTTCACCTAAACAAGGTTATGTGCAGAATCTATGTCACCTTTGTGCAGACTAAAGGTCAAGGTCAGACTTGAAGGTCAAAAATTGACTTAGAAAATGTTCTTAGATTAAAACATGTTCTTGAATATTTCGGAAACTAGCATAGGTATTTGCTTGAAACTTAAAAGATATATGAGGTGTCACAATTACAATATGCAGGTCAAGTTTCATAACTCTGTATTGGATTTTGACAAAGTTATGCCCCTTTTTAAGTCTTTAAATTTACATACAATCAATACTAGACAATATGTTGTGTCCGCTCTATAAATTCTATACTAATGGAAGGATTTTCTTCAAACTTTACTCAAATGTTCACTCCAATTGGGCGATGTGCAGAACCCATCTTACCTTTGTGCCAGCTGAAGGTCAAGGCCACACTTGAAGGTCAAAAATTGACTTATAAAAAGTTTAGTATATTGGGAAAATGAAAGGTTATTTGTAACTGTTTCGAACATGATTTGATAATAGATATTTTACTATTACCTGTACAATTAGTCTTTTTTCACCAGAGATAATTTCTTTTTATGTCTTTGTGTCACTTAAGTTATTCCCTTAACCACCTTTCCAAGTTGTCTTCTGTCAAGGACATTGGTGGGGGTATGAATCGCATTCAGCGATCGTTCTAGTTGATTCTAATATTAATTTTTGGTACCTTTGTAGTGGTCATCTTATTTATACCAAATGTAATTTTGTTCTTGGTCGCTGTCGCCACTTTGCTGTATTTCTCTATTTTTTTCGACACACTTAAACAAAATGGTTGCAGAAGACGAAGTCTTAGAACTAATGCATGGCATAGAACCTGTTGACTTTTTTGCATTGCATAGTCATAAAGTTTTGTGTCCCTTTTCAGTTGATGTCACAATTGTTTGTGTATGTTTGGGACCTGTAGGTTGTCAACATTTTGTGGCCTCTTATGTTTGTTCTTCATGAATTTTACCTTTTCGTCTTTAAGGTTTTCCGCGCAAAACAGAATTCGCCAACTGGGCTATTTTGACCGAAAGGGAATCTACAAATTCTTGTCTATTATCAAAGTAATCGGCAATATCCCCCAATCATTCCCTTCAGATACCTTCGGCGGGCAGCTTGCCATAAAGGTATCAATATCATCTCCTGAGTCATTTTCGCTAGAGCTCGTCTTCTTATGACCTGCCTATCCTCTGAATCATATTCGTCAACAGATCTTGTGTAAATTAATGACGAAATGTCCCTTTTTAGGTCAATGGCAGTTTGCGTAATTGTTTGAAGAGATGACGCAAACTCCGTCATTTGATCTTTAAAAGTTATTGTACAGTTTCCCATCTTTTTATTTTGTCAAATATGGGCGACTTCGATCACAGACCATAGCTTGGTTCCGGACGTTAATTTGCGCATGTCTGGTCTAAGAAATGATCGAACGAACTTTTGTCGTGTTTAGTTAAAGCAACATGGCGGCAATTAGGAAAGAGCAATTGATGTTTTTCGTAATTAACGAGTTTATGGATGACGAATACGAAACTGAGATTCATCAACAAGCTAAACGATTGAAAAGACATATTTGTTGTAGCTATGCATCAATGAGAAGGGACTATGTCCCTAAAGTACCCAATTATATGGGATCTGTTATCCAAGAAATGGGAATACCTGAAAATATTGACGATTTTCAAGTGCATTATCGTGTTACAAGACACTTATTTGACATTTTATTAGAAATGACTTTTCAAAATCTGCTTGCTACTGGCAGTGGGCCTCATGAAAATGTTACTACAGAAAAGAAGTTACTGGTTGGATTGTGTTACTTAGCGAACACAAGTCTATGCGGGAAGTTGCTCATACTTTCAATTTAAAAAAAATCAACTGAGAAAAGTCTTAAATATAATTTCTCAGTAAAACATGTTTAGAAAAAACATTAATGAAAATAGATTATTCTATAAGTTAATATTATGACAAAATTTTTAATTCAAAATCTTGGGACTTGTGAATGTTTCATTAAGCTATATGATAAAAGCAGCTGTTTCTAAGATGTAATTTTTTTAATCCTATACTTTGATCTTGTGACCAATTACATGTATTTCATAACCTGACATACACATCTCTTACACATATTCTAACACATGCACAATATCTAACTGTTAACTCTGAAATTTTGTTTGTTTGTTTGTATTTTAAAGATTTCATCTTTTCAAAACAAGTGATTATGAACTAAAAGTTTTATCGATATTGGTAAAAATTTCATAATCTAACATTAAAATGTCAGTTTCACTCTTTGCTGGAAGTGGGAATGATATGTCACTTATTAACTAAAAACCATGGAATCAAAGATTATAAAGTAAATTTTCACTTCCTATTCTGCACTTGTTTCCAATAAAATAATTGAAACAAGTAAAGCTCAAAATACATATATCATATTACTTTGGTCTCTGGTTGGTATCATGTAAATCATCAATGGCGCTTCATGGTTAACATTAAGTCAAATTGATATCAATACAACTGTTAAATTTTTACTTTATAACACACACACTCAATTAAATGCTATTCGCCATCACATCAAAGATTGGAATGGAATAAAAAGACACTGCCTGTGCTGTTCAGATACAAAAGAGCGTAATAAAACAAAATTGCTACTTAGCCTTTTTCAAGTGAGCTAAAATCATCAACAAACATAGGTTTTTTGCTACACAAATGCCTGTAAAAAGAAAACATGTGCTTAAAAATAGTTAAAGTCTCTTAAATTATATTCAAACAGTGTAAAAAATAAAAAAAAACTTTTGCTAATATACACATCACAAATGTCAAACAATTCAAGACTGTGATTTAGTTGTCAATTGGTCTTAGAATTAACGTCTTTTTCATACAGATCAAGAAATCTATCCATTCTGGTCATTTTTGCTTGGTGGTGTTGCTCCATTCTTTCATGGAATTCAGTGTTCTGACGTTCCATCATTTCTACAATTTCTGTGGATCTCCTTTTTATTAGCTCACCAGAGCCGAAGGCTCAGGGTGAGCTATTAGTATCAAAGGGGGATGCTCCGGCGTCCATCGTCATGCGTCAACAATCGTCTTCTTCTCTGAAACTACTGGGCCGATTTACTAAAAATCTGGTCTGTAGCATCCTTGTGACAGTCACACTTGAATTTGCTCATGTCATTCGAATTGGCCCCTTTTAGGGGTCAGCAGAGCTAAAAATAGAAAAACCTTTAAACATCTTCTTCTACAGAAGTAATGGATGGATGCTCATTAAACTTTGTCTGTAGCATTCTTGGGTAGTCTTTTATCAAGTTTGCTCATATTATTTTGATTGGCCCCTTTTAGGGATCTCTAGGGCTAAAAATAGAAAAACCTTTAAACTCTTCTTCTACAGAACTAATGGATGGATGATCACCAAATTTTGTCTGTAGCATTCTTGGGTAGTGTTTTATCAAATTTGCTCATACTAATTTGATTGGCCCCTTTTAGGGGCCGCAAAAGCTAAAAATAGAAATACCTTTAAATGTCTATTTCTAGAGAAATAATTGATGGAAGATCCCCAAATTTTGTCAATAGCATTCTTAGGTAGTCTTTTATCAAGTTTGCTAATATTATTTTGATTGGCCCCTTTTAGGGGTCTCTAGGACTAAAAATAGAAAAACCTTTAAACATCTTCTCCTACAGAACTAATTGATGGATGATCACCAAACTTAGTCGGTAGCATGCTCGGGTGGTGTTTTATCAAGTTTGCTCATATTAATATGATTGGCCTCTTTTAGGGGCCGCAAAAGCTAAAAATAGAAATACCTTTAAATGTCTATTTCTAAAGAACTAATTGATGGAAGATCACCAAACTTTGTCTGTAGCATTCTTGGGTTGTCTTTTATCAAATTTGCTTATATTTATTTGATTAGCCCCTTTTAGGGGCCACTAAAGCTAAAAATAGAAAAAACCTTCGAACATCATTTCCTACAGAAATAATTGAAAGATGATCACTAAACTTTGTAGCATTCTTAGGTAGTCTTAAATTATCAAGTTTGCTCATATTATTTTGATTGGTCCTGTTTAAGCTAAAGCTTAAATACCCCAGATCATGGCATTTCTTCAAATTATTGTTTAAACATATTCTATGCTCAAATTTAATATAAGAATATATTGACATTCCAACACTGAAAAGCAGTTGTTTCTGGTGAGCGACTCAGGGCCATCATGGCCCTCTCTCTTGTTCTTGATTTGCTTTCTTTTGTTTTTCTTGCTGGCATCTCCTTTTTTACACTGGGGGGTTGTAGATCTCCTGACATTTCAGCTTTCTCTATGTCCCGATACTCAACTGGCGACTTTGTACTGTCGAGTAAGAACTGGGGTTTTGTACTGGCTTTAGTGCCATATAACTGATCAAAGTCATTTTTCTGTCTGAAAAATTTTGCTTCTGTGCCTGTCCCTGCATCTACAACTTCCTTCCATTTTTTCTTTAAACTGAAGTACTTGTTCATTGCCTGAGTAGATGTAATGTTGCAGTTTAATGTCTTGTTGATTTCTTCTGCAATAGCTTTCCATAACAAACTATGATTCTTGGTTTGAGTAAACTGATCATTTTTATCATGACGCAATGACACAAGAAGGTCCTCTTCATTAGATGTATGAATAATGCTGTCTGATTGACTGATACTTTCAGATTTTCTTACAGATAACTGATTTTGATTATTATTATTAGATGACTGAAGGTTGTTGACACCTAGCTGAAGTTGACTGGCATGTAATACAGACTGTGTGTTAGATGGCTGAAAGTTGTTGGCTTCGACATGACTCAAGTTGGCTATTTGTCAGCAGACCATTAATGAGCCCCTCCTTCAATGATGGATCTAAAACATTCAAATTAAAAATCAATTAATGAAATTAGACAATTTGTACCAAAGCCAACTTTTTGGATGTTTGCTTACAAATATGCGCTTTTATTGGTTACTGTATCAGATGCTGAAGGATATATAAAAACTTTGACACAAGCATTTAAAACATACCCTTAATCCAGTGAAGAGGGCAAACTGTCATGAGCTATATATTAATTTATAGTTATTATACAGATGCCATTTTTGGTCAGTTCTAGCAAGAAACTAGCCCATCCAATTTCTTATTTTTCAATTTTTGAAAAGATCCAAATAAATTGAGTTCTGTCAATTGGTCCAAAGAATTCAAAGGTTTTTTACCTGTATCTTTAGAGAGTATTAACTTTGCCAATTCATCATCACACTGCAACTGGCTTTGTTGACCATTACGAGTTATTGTTAGAATCTTCATCCTGATGAAAATAACAAATGTATACCTTCATTATTTTCATTTTTATTCATGTTTTAAAATGCTCTCAATAAAGTTATTTAAAAAAGAGTGAAAATTTTCCAATGACCCTATTGACCAAGATGAAAGCAGCATGCCTCCAAATGAGCAAATTATTTCATGGGAATCAAACTAGGGAAGATTGTATGAAGAGATTAAGATAAGTAAAAAATATAATAGTAAGGGATATTTTTGAATTCTGTGAAGTGTTATTGTTAAAGATATACTAGGCTCAAATTTTAAATTTAAAAAAAGTGATAATTCCTACACAGTCTGTCTGTAAATGTAAAATAAAGATGTTTTGAGCACACACGCACGCACGCACGCACACACACACACACACACAGTTCATAAATTCAGTTTTTCACTCTACACACTAAAAGTAAATAAATAGTGTCTTTAAAAAAACAGTTTTTTTTAAGAAATGGCAAACTTAACTTGACATGTAATATTGAATTCAGCTTTCAATTCACATTTTGTGTTGTCTTTATTCGAACGAGACATATTTAGTTTGAAATGTTTTAGAATTTGATACACTACTGCACCAAACATATTTAACTTTAAGATGAGCTTAGTACATCTTTAATATACATGGATTGTTAGAGTTTTTTTAATGTAAATCCTTTATCACTTTCACAATTTTTACTTTTAAATACTTTTTCTTAATTTTCTTGAAAATTAACATAAATCTGGAGGCCAACCGCTTTAAAATAACTTGATATAAAGCAAATACATACTGACCAAATTTTATAAAAATTAAAGCTGCAACAGTTCTTAAGGAAGTGAGCAAAACTGAGTGGCTGTACTATACATGTACACACTAAAGAATAATAGACAGCCATATGAATGGGCATGAAAGTTTAAACAACAATCAATACAATTCAAATATTTTAAATGTACATCATACATTACGAAAAGCAGAAATAATGTATCAGGAAAACTAAACACTTAATTTGTTATCCATATTACCTGTACTGTATTAGAAGCACACTGCTCACAGATTGTCCTCTTCAGTTCTTTCGTAAGATGCAGTTCTAGCTCGTAATAAGCACAACTGGCATGAAAACATAGACGACAATGTGGACAGCGAAGATAAATCCTGAATTTAAAAAAAAAATTAAAATAGATTATAATAACGAATTATATCTAAGTATTAAAAAAGTAATCACTCTAATAAAATTCAACAAGTGTCTTGATTACATTAACATGTTCTCATCTACAATATACTGTTACTTTATCATTCTCTAGACAGGTGCTCAAGATGAAAAAAGAAGGTTAAATCTCATAATCCTTTAAGTGTTGTTATGTTTTTCTAGTCCTTTGATAACAATGATTCCAATATTTTGTTGTCCTGCTAATGCGAGGAGGCGCAAGATGTTTCACTTTCAGGTTTTGTATAAGGCTTTGGGGATGTTGCTCTAGCGTTCAATTTTTTGGGAAAATTAGCAATTATGGGGACAAATTTTATGGCAAATAGCTGGAAGTGGGATCAAATTTACAGGAATAAGTTTCAATTCAGGGGAAAATTACATGATTTAAAAGAAATTTTCTTGCGGTATGTAGCCTGTATTCGGCTTCAGCTATAGAATAAAAAATTCCTAGACTTTACATTATCTATTATGAATAGACTAGATGAAACACAGCCTGCTATGTTCTACAATTAAGTTTTATTTTTTTCATTGTTCTGTACCTTTTTCCAAAAAGTTATTTTGCATTTCACTTTCTCTGTATGAATTGATATGAAATCATGAAAAATACAAAATTACTATTTGAACTTCTGGTACCTGTAATCTCCGTCAACGAATATTTCTGTTTCCTTCGATTTTTCTTGAGCCTCTAATGATGCTATAGAGTGGTCTGGAGCTTTGGAGTGGCAAATGTAGCAAGTCCACTTGATTTGTAGGTTTTCAGCATCCATCTGTATGAATATGTAATAGCAGATTATTTTTAACAGGCCAAAGTTGTGTGGATGATACAGATTTATATACAATGTAATACAGTTTATAAATGCATCTTGAATAAATTAATTTAAAAGATTGAACATTTTTTCTGATTTTGGATCATGTTTATTATTAATTATTTACTGTTTTATAACTCTTAAAGTCTTGCATTCCATGAATGTTAAACTTTTTAAAATAAACACTTTACTGGCTCACAGTAGAGCTTTTAAAACTCATTTCTTATGCTGAATTGATTTTTAAGGATACAAATACGAAGTTGCCCGAGTACGAAATCCAAACTGGATTGAATATCGGTAGGCCTACGCCAAGTTACACATGTATTGTCACTATTTTGTTTATCTTGTATGTTGTTTTTAATTTATACCTCATTGCAATAAAAAAAAATTTAATTCCTTTCAGTCATATCTTTTGTAAGGTGTTAAATATGAAAAGAATCAGAATACACAACGCGTGTTATTACCTTTCTCCGCCATCTTTGACCTAGAGGAATGGCCGTTTTTGAGTGGTTCGACCGAATGAACTAAATGACGTCACTTTAGTTAAATCAAAGTCAATTCGAGCGGTGATTAGTTAGACTAAGGAAACCACAGTTAGTGATCGAAGTCGCCCAATAATACGTTGGTGATGTGCTTAGGTAAAAACATGTATGAATGTAATATACCAATATATTTTGATTACAAGTCTTTGGTAAACTCGGAAAGCATGGCGAAACGTGGTATTCGTTTCTATTAGTAAAACATTTATTTATAGATTTATATGATGTATATCCATCGCAAGTAAGAATAACAAGTAATAATAATGCAACAGAAAGTTGTATCTAGGCTACTGAAACTTTTAGACAACTTATCAGCAGGAAGTGATATCCAGACTGTTTTTTTCTGACCACTAGATCCTCCATGATAGTACGAGACCTTCTTAATATTTAATACTAAGGTACTTAAAGAAAGTCAACTCACCATTATGAAATCGTCAAGTTATTCCTGTGATATTTGATTCCTTTAATTTAACACTACTAGCACTCGGGTGCCCGTTCGTGCCTGAAATAATGCGCGGAAGGGCATCTGAGGTTTTCCTCCACCAGTAAAGCTGGGGTCGTCATATGACCTATACTGTGTCGGTATGACGTAAAACCTAATCGAACAAATTAACACTAATAGCCCTAAGACGTGGTTGCCTCGTTATGATCGCCTTCGGTCGTGGCGCGCTGCGTCTGTAATCTGTGGGTCCCATAAGGGAGTTTATGTGTTGAATGAAATTTCTTATCAAAATGCTTGTTAAATCCAAATCCAAATAAATAATTAATTTAATTCCTTTTATCATATATCGTTCCTTTTGTTAACTTCTGACACCATGTTATGTTGTATGAATGATAACGAGATTCCACTGCTTACTGTTCTACTATTTATTACGACTAGTTTAGACCAGTGCTCAAGTGAGAATGCCCAATGATCATATATACAACTTAGCATTAATGAATATCAAGTAAAAGGAAGTTATACAATGAAGTGTACGAATAAACATGTAAAGAGTTACCTGATCTTGATATCATAAGAGTATCATAAGTCGAAAAATCGATGGGTTCGAATAATCGAAATCCGAATATAGTGACAGACGACAACTAGTCAACATTGGTCATATGCCAATCATAGCAAAACTACCGTTTACAACACACTTGTTTCAATTAATCAATCGATAAAAACAATAAACAACAAATGATGCGTCATAAATAAAATTGTACTGGTACAGAAGACATAAGTACTTTTATTGCCGGGTATTCGAATAAGGGTTGTCGAATAACCGGGGTCGGACTGTAGTTATAAAACACCAGTTTTGCGCGGATGCGCAGGCTGGTCTGGATTCATGCTGGTCGCAAATGCACTGTGTTGGTTTTGTCGTGACGCTGTTTAAGTATAAGCAGGCACAACATCATTATCATCCTACATATGCAAGTTAACAAGCGTAAACTAGGATACATATAGACTTATTGCAGAATGAAAACTGCATAAGAAGATTTATTCAAACTTTGCATGATTTTAGAATATGATAACAGAAACATTCTAAGTTCAATTATATATTACTTACCTTATTTTTGAGTAATCTACCCTTGTATTTGATTTTTGTTGTTGTTTTAGGTAAGTTCAAACCTACACAATAATTATACAAACTTTTACGTATTAAATTTGGTTTTTCCTTTTATTCTTTGTCAAAATACAAACGTTCATGGAATCCTATTAAACATTAATTTGTGTGTCCCCTTCATTCCCTTAGATGTTTTTATTTGTGTCCGCTTTATTCACGTTTTAATTTATATACGATCTAATGCAGATTTTTTGTTTTCAAGGAAATTTTAATTTTGGGAGTATGCACCTCCTTTGGGACCAAATCTTGTAAGACCAAATCTTGTAAGACCAAATCGTGTAATCACATTGTAAACAAGAGCACCGCATGCGGAGTTAACGCTCGTCGTCTGTTAAATTCAACTTATTTAAGAAAGGGCATACCTCCAAAAATAATCATTTCTTGCGGTATGTAGCCTGTGTTCGGCTTCAGCTATAGAATAAAAAATTCCTTGACTTTACATTATCTATTATGAATAGACTAGATGAAACACAGCCTGCTATGTTCTACAATTAAGTTTTATTTTTTTTCATTGTTCTGTACCTTTTTCCAAAAAGTTATTTTGCATTTCACTTTCTCTGTATGAATTGATATGAAATCATGAAAAATACAAAATTACTATTTGAACTTCTGGTACCTGTAATCTCCGTCAACGAATATTTCTGTTTCTTTAGATTTTTCTTGAGCCTCTAATGATGCTATAGAGCGGTCTGGAGCTTTTGAGTGGCAAATGTAGCAAGTCAACTTGATTTGTAGGTTTTCAGCATCCATCTGTATGAATATGTAATAGCAGATTATTTTTAACAGGCCAAAGTTGTGTGGATGATACAGATTTATATACAATGTAATACAGTTTATAAATGTATCTTGAATAAATTAATTTAAAAGATTGAACATTTTTTCTGATTTTGGATCATGTTTATTATTAATTATTTACTGTTTTATAACTCTTAAAGTCTTGCATTCCATGAAGGTTCGACTTTAAAAAATAAACACTTTACTGGCTCACAGTAGAGCTTTTAAAACTCATTTCTTATGCTGAATTGATTTTTAAGGATACAAGTACGAAGTTGCCCGAGTACGAAATCCAAACTGGATTGAATATCGGTAGGCCTACGCCAAGTTACACATGTATTGTCACTATTTTGTTTATCTTGTATGTTGTTTTTAATTTATACCTCATTGCAAAAAAAAAATTTTTTTTTTAATTCCTTTCAGTCATATCTTTTATAAGGTGTTAAATATGAAAAGAATCAGAATACACAACGCGTGTTATTACCTTTCTCCGCCATCTTTGAACTAGAGGAATGGCCGTTTTTGAGTGGTTCGACCGAATGAACCAAATGACGTCACTTAAGTTAAATCAAAGTCAATTCGAGCGGTGATTAGTTAGACTAAGGAAACCACAGTTAGTGATCGAAGTCGCCCAATAATACGTTGGTGATGTGCTTAGGTAAAAACATGTATGAATGTAATATACCAATATATTTTGATTCCAAGTCTTTGGTAAACTCGGAAAGCATGGCGAAACGTGGTATTCGTTTCTATTAGTAAAACATTTATTTATAGATTTATATGATGTATATCCATCGCAAGTAAGAATAACAAGTAATAATAATGCAACAGAAAGTTGTATCTAGGCTACTGAAACTTTTAGACAACTTATCAGCAGGAAGTGATATCCAGACTGTTTTTTTCTGACCACTAGATCCTCCATGATAGTACGAGACCTTCTTAATATTTAATACTAAGGTACTTAATGAAAGTCAACTCACCATTATGAAATCGTCAAGTTATTCCTGTGATATTTGATGTATTCCTTTAATTTAACCCATTTCTTTAACACTACTAGCACTCGGGTGCCCGTTCGTGCCTGAAATAATGCGCGGAAGGGCATCTGAGGTCTTCCTCCACCAGTAAAGCTGGGGTCGTCATATGACCTATACTGTGTCGGTATGACGTAAAACCTAATCAAACAAATTAACACTAATAGCCCTAAGCCGTGGTTGCCTCGTTATGATCGCCTTCGGTCGTGGCGCGCTGCGTCTGTAATCTGTTGGTCCCATAAGGGAGTTTATGTGTTGAATGAAATTTCTTATCAAAATGCCTGTTAAATCCAAATCCAAATAAATTATTAATTTAATTCCTTTTATCATATATCGTTCCTTTTGTTAACTTCTGACATCATGTTATGTTGTATGAATGATAACGAGATTCCACTGCTTACTGTTCTACTATTTATTAATACGACTAGTTTAGACCAGTGCTCAAGTGAGAATGCCCAATGATCATATATACAACTTAGCATTAATGAATATCAAGTAAAAGGAAGTTATACAATGAAGTGTACGAATAAACATGTAAAGAGTTACCTGATCTTGATATCATAAGAGTATCATAAGTCGAAAAATCGATGGGTTCGAATAATCGAAATCCGAATATAGTGACAGACGACAACTAGTCAACATTGGTCATATGCCAATCATAGCAAAACTACCGTTTACAACACACTTGTTTCAATTAATCAATCGATAAAAACAAATAAACAACAAAAGATGCGTCAAAAATAAAATTGTATTGGTACAGAAGACATAAGTACTTTTATTGCCGGGTATTCGAATAAGGGTTGTCGAATAACCGGGGTCGGACTGTAGTTATAAAACACCAGTTTATATTGTCCGTTTGTTAATGTAATATAATCACAAAAAAAGTAAATAGAATTTTTAATCAACTACGTTGATACAATGAAGGAAATAAAATACTGACTAGTGTTCAGCACAAGATGTAAATTTATTCTGTGTAAGGCCTTATCATGTGATGTTAGATATTTAAATACTGAGAGGTGTGTCAACGGTCGATTGGTTAAGCTCTTTGACTTAAAACCATGCACTTGCCTTTAACCTCTGTATGTTCTAGCCGCGCTTGCGTCTGCGGATTTTTCTTGTGAGAGTAAAGCTATCCAGCTAACTTACGGAACGTACGTGATATAATGTACAGGGTGGTACCCGAGGTCTTCCTCCAACTATGGAATGCCGGTACGGACATGCCAATTTGCTTATTTGCCAATTACTGAATTGCTTATTTGCTAATTGCCGATTTGCTTATTTGCCATTGAATGATTGGCGCTTAATGACAAATTTGCTTATTTGCCAATTTTTGAATTGCTACTTTGCTTATTTGTTAACCATTGGTTTACGTATTTGCTTATTTGCAAATTGCTAATTTGCTTTTCTGCAATAGAAAAAGTTTACACTTTGCTGGAAGTATATGGCAAATCTGACTACAGACAACCGGTTGAGTCTGATCTGTTCACTTTTACCAACAGTATTCTTAGAAATTAAGTGGTTTTCTAAGAATACTGTTGGTCAATGAATTTAGTTGAAGTGATGCCTATGCAGATATATGTCTACAATTGATGGCTGTTATGTCCTTGAGAATGCCTAGTAATGTGTTTGAAGCTATAGATCTGTTTGTGCAGCTTAAGGTGATTCCGCTTTGTCAGCCATGTTTGTTTTCACCAAGTCTGTCCAAAGTGAAAGTAGGCCAAAATTCATATAACAACAAAGCTCTTATTGTAAAATGATGAACCATTTGAAAGTACACTTCCAGGTTTATATTTTAAGGACAATTATAAACAAAAATAAAAATGATAACAATAAGAATATTTACCTTGAATGTGCTACATTTCTGAAGACCAAAAACATTCTGTTGCAAAGTTTTATGCACATTTCATGAATGGCAAAATCCTTTTTAAAGTCTGTTTTAGTGCCTACAAAAGCTATTTTTTGCAGCAAATACAAAAATCTTTCAAAACTTAACTCCAAATAAATCCGTATCTCATGTTCTTCTAAGCACATGACCTCCATTATTTTTTGTAAAAAAGTAGTGCAAGAAAACAATCATCATTTATAGCCTTATAAACTTATAAACTACAATTAAAATAAAAACACAATCAAACTTTAAAATCTAACCTTTTTATGTGTAACAGTGAAGTGTGTCTGTTTGTCATGTACACAAGAAATAGGTAACTGATGTTTATTTTCATGGTACTACTTTTTTACACATGTCATGGTGGCCATGTTTTTTCAATGTCAGATAAACTACTTTCCGAAGATTTGTGTTTTTTAAAGTTTTTTGTATTTTCTGCAAAAAATAGTTTTTGTAGGCACTAAAACAGACTTTAAAAAGGATTTTGCCATTCATGAAATGTGCTATCAGTTTCTCTACTTGTAATAGAGTTGGTAATTGAACAGCATGGATCCTGGTCAGACTGCGCGGATGCGCAGGCTGGTCTGGATTCATGCTGGTCGCAAATGCACTGTGTTGGTTTTGTCGTGACGCTGTTTAAATATAAGCAGACACAACATCATTATCGGCCTACATATGCAAGTTAACAAGCGTACACTAGGATATATATAGACTTATTGCAGAATGAAAACCGCATAAGAAGATTTATTTAAACTTTGTATGATTTTAGAATATGATAACAGAAACATTCTAAGTTCAATTATATATTACTTACCTTATTTTTTGAGTAATCTACCCTTGTATTTGATTTTTGTTGTTGTTTTAGGTAAGTTCAAACCTACACATAAATTATACAAACTTTTACGTATTAAATTTGGTTTTTCCTTTTATTCTTTGTCAAAATACAAACGTTCATGGAATCCTATTAAACATTAATTTTTGTGTCCCCTTCATTCCCTTTGATGTTTTTATTTGTGTCCGCTTTATTCACGTTTTTATTTATATACGATCTAATGCAGATTTTTTGTTTTCAAGGAAATTTTAATTTTGGGAGTATGCACCTCCTTTGGGACCAAATCTTGTAAGACCAAATCTTGTAAGACCAAATCGTGTAATCACATTGTAAACAAGAGCACCGCATGCGGAGTTAACGCTCGTCGTCTGTTAAATTCAACTTATTTAAGAAAGGGCATACCTCCGAAAATAATCATTTCAGAGTTATGCCTCTTGTCCGACAAATGCACCTTGTCGTGATAAATAACTAATCTAAGTTTTATGTTGATAACTTTTAAAATATTTCAAAATCGGGCTACACTAATTATTTGCAAGACATCGTAGTGATCATTATTAGTAAACCAGCTGATGAACTAATATATGATTAACTGGCACTGACAGTTATATAACATTTTCTTAGTTACGCATTTTGCTGGTAACACAATTTGTTTTAACACTGGAAGTAGTTGGAGCAAGGCTGCATTATATATTATGTTCCCATCATTTTCAGTTTGTTTCATTCCTTACCAACTTGAACAACATGAATTAGGATCTGTGTATTGATTGTTTTAGGGTTTTATATTACATGTATAAAGATATATTTTGTGAAATGTACATGTTTACATGGGCTGGTGGCCCTGAATTCAATAAACTGTTTGTTTAAGATATATGCATAATACTGCTGACAACAATAAGGACTCTAGTTAGAATTCCAAGATGTACAATTGGCATGACTACACAGGTACCGTTAGTCTGTAGTACTGTGCGTTTAGGATAATTATTTAGTGACACGGTGGTCAAGTCCACTTAAAACGGTGTCAAAACAGTTATCATATTGTGTTTTATCTTAAGTCAAACAGGCTTAAATATCGACAAATTTACCAAGTGTCGGCCTAAAAGCAGTAGGTAAAGTTGTCTGGTAAATTTTTTAGTTAGGACATATCAATGCTCAGCCGGGTTCGGTCCCCAAAAATTCTGTATAATTATCAATCGAGTAAAGAATATCGTTTTTTTTCTTGTAAAGATTACAAGTGCTGTGTTATTTTCTATTAACTTTTCATTTCACTTTTGTTTTTAAATGTTGCTATATTAAGCGAGTTGGTGCAACCTGATACGGAATGTATACATGTACATAAATTGTTTCAACTATAGTTAAGTTGGCACGAAAAACTTGTGCACTGCAAAAGTACTATGACTACTATATATTACACACTACACAGGATAAAAATCATTATTTCCGGTATATCTAAATTATTCGATATTATAACAAAACCGCCTTCATTTTCCAATTCATTTGCATCTAATGTAAAATTTTTAAAAAAAAATAGGGAAAGAATAAAGGTTAGAAAACTTGTGAGGCTCGAACTCATAACAAAATTTATTTTCTATGGCATCACTTTGACTTAACCAGCTTTGCCATCGAGTCTTTTCAAATTCTATTTCTTATCTTGAATAATATTCACTTATAAAATATCCTGTTTCACCTATTCAGACAAAGGTTGTAAACTTTTTTGTGTACACAAAACAATGCAACGTCACTCTCACATTTTCATAGCGGCACAGTAAATACTTTTAGAGGTCAAAGTGCGAACAAGGAAAAATCAACACATTTTAAGTGTTTGAAAAGATTTATTTATAAGATGATCTTTTTAACCTCATAGTTATATATTTGCAAAAGTAATTATTTGCAAAATATTTAACATTTGTTAAAGTTAAAAAACGTAAAAAAAACATACTTGCGTACATAATGCACAGTATATAGTACATTAAATGTCAGGCAAAGACATATACAATATACTATTGTTGTTTATGGATACATCTCAAGAGATAACCATATCACAATAGCTGAAAATTCATCATAACAAAAAAGTTTTCTAAAACTATCCTATTTTGCATATTATAAAACATCAAAGGAGTTAAATGTTAATACATAAATGTGAAACACAGTCAGAAATTATTACATCTTTGACAGAATTTTAAACATATATACACATGATTATTTATAAAGCCACTGAATACATAAATTCTTACCCTGGCTGCCACTACAGTCAGGATTATGTTGCTCAAAGGGTATTTTTAAGCTGAAAAGGGGTTTGCTGTCTGTCAAATTCTTACTTTAAATAATTTACAGAGCCAGATATTCACATATGTCGTAGCAGCCAGTGTTTGATTCTTTGTCTTACATATTGGACCAGAAGAACGATGTAATTAAGATACAAAACAAGAGGGCCATGATGGCCCTGAGGTCGCTCACCTGTATATAGGCCCTCGGAGCTAGGCCAGTTTGAACCCCAGGGCTTTTATTTGAACAGACTTGAAAGACACCCATTAGAAGATGTTTCATTATGTTAAGTTTTTACTATACACATATAATGAAAAACAATGACCTCCACCCACCCCACCCCTGGCAGGGCTAATTTTAACCCAAGGGCTTTTGTTTGAACAAACTTGTTAGACACCTATAAGAAGATATTTCATGCTTAACATCTAAGCTCTAGCTCATTGGGTTTTTTAAAAGAAGATTTTTTAAGTTTTTACTATACACATATAGTGAAAAACAATGCCACACCTGGGGCAGGGCCAGTTTTGACCCCAGGGCTTTTTTTTAACAAACTTTGTAGACACTTAGTAGAAGATGTTTCATGCTTAATATCTAAACTCTACCTATTTGGGTTTTTCAAAGAAGATTTTTTTAAGTTTTTGCTATACACATATAAGTAAAATCAATGACCCCCGGGGCGGGGCCAATTTTGACCCCAGTGCTTTTATTTTAGCAAACTTGGTAGACACTCATGAGAAGACGTTTCATGCTACATATCTTAGCTCTAGCTCTTTGGGTTCTTTAAAAGAATATTTTTAAGTTTTTACTATATGTATATAGGAAAATCAATGACCCCCTGGGGCGGGGCCAATTTTGACCCCAGGGCTTTTATTTGAACAAACTTGGTAGACACTCACTAGAAGATGTTATATCCCAAATATCTAATCTCTAGCTCTTTGGGGTATTTTTTAAAGAAGATATTTAAAGTTTTTTCTTTCGGTTGCCATGGCAACCAGAGTTCTGCATGGAATTAAATTCTTTGAACAATTTTCAAAGGTGACCACCAAAGTAACATTCCTGTGAAGTTTGGATGAAATTGGCTTAGTGGTTTATGAGGAGATGTCATTTAAAGTAAAAATTTATGGACGCCAGACGAAAAGCAATCACAAAAGCTCACCCTGTCACTTTGTGACAGGTGAGCTAAAAAGTAAAACAAACATTTTTAGACATGTATGTTCAACTTCTTGAAAATGATGTTACCTTAAGCATCAACATGTTTACAAATTAGTAAGAATGAGGTCATCACGTGCTAGAAAGTCTTGTCAGATATGCAATATTGTAACTATAAAACAAACTTGTCTGAACAAGTACAATCAATACAGTAATAATAGAAAACATGTCTGAGCATGTACAATCAGTACAGCAAGCATAGAAAACATGTCTAAACATGAACAATCAATACAATAACCATAGAATACATGTCTAAACAAGAACAATCAATACAATAACCATAGAAAATGTGTCTGAACATGAACAATCAATACAGTAATCATAGAAAATCTGTCTAAACATGTACAATCAATACAATAATCATAGAAAATATGTCTAAACATGTACAATCAATACAATAACCATAGAATACATGTCTAAACATGAACAATCAATACAATAACCATAGAAAATGTGTCTGAACATGAACAATCAATACAGTAATCATAGAAAATCTGTCTAAACATGTACACTCAATACAGTAATCATAGAAAACATGTCTAAACATGTACGATCAATACAATAACCATAGAAAATGTGTCTGAACATGAACAATCAATACAGTAATCATAGAAAATCTGTCTAAACATGAACAATCAATACAGTAATCATAGAAAATGTGTCTGAACATGTACAATCAATACAATAACCATTGAAAATGTGTCTCAACATGAACAATCAATACAGTGATCATTGAAAATAGGTCGTCTGAAATTAATACAGTAACCATGGAAAACATGTCTGAACATGTACAATCAATACAGTAACCAAAGAAAATATGTCTGAACATGAACAATAAATAGAGTAATCAAAGAAAATATGTCTGAACATAAACATTCAAGTCAATAACCATAGAAAATGTGTCTCAACATAAACAATCAATACAATAATCCTGAAAAATATGTCTGAAATCAATACAGTACTCATGGAAAATATGTCTGAACATGTACAATCAATACAATAACCATAGAAAATCTGTCTGAACATATACAATTAATACAGTAATCATGGAAATTTGTCTGAACATGTACACTCAATACAGTAGCCATAGAAAATATGTCTGAACATGTACAATCAATACAGTAACTGTAGAAAACATGTCTGAACATGTATAACCAATAAAGTAGCTATAGAAAATATGTCTGAACATGTGCAATCAATACAGTAACCATAGAAAATATGGCTGAATATGTACAACAATACAGTAACCAAAGAAAATATGTCTGAACATGTACAATCAATACAATAACCATAGAAAATCTGTCTGAACATATACAATTAATACAATAATCCTGAAAAATATGTCTGAAATCAATACAGTAATCATGGAAATTTGTCTGAACATGTACACTCAATACATGCAGTTATTAAAGAAAATCTGTCTGAACATGTAAAATCAATACAGTAACCATAAAAAGTATGTCTGTATATGTACAATCATTATAATAACCATAAAAAATTTGTCTGACAATAGTATTGCTCTATGTTCAATCAATACAGTAACCATAGAAAATATGTCTGAATATGTACAACCAATAAAGTAACTGTAGAAAACATGTCTGAACATGTTCAATCAATAAAGTAACTGTAGATGAAAATATGTCTGAACATGTTCAATCAATACAGTAACCATAGAAAAAATGTCTGAACATGTACAACCAATAAAGTAACCGTAGAAAACATGTCTGAACATGTACAATCAATAAAGTAACTGTAGATGAAAATATGTCTGAACATGTTCAATCAATACAGTAACCATAGAAAATATGCCTGAACATGTACAACCAATAAAGTAACCGTAGAAAACATGTCTGAACATGTACAATCAATAAAGTAACTGTAGATGAAAATAAGTCTGAACATTTTCAATCAATACAGTAACCATAGAAAATATGCCTGAACACGTACAACCAATAAAGTAACCGTAGAAAACATGTCTGAACATGTACAATCAATAAAGTCACTGTAGATGAAAATATGTCTGAATATGTACAATCAATACAGTAACTGTAGATGAAAATATGTCTGAATATGTACAATCAATAAAGTAACCGTAGAAAATATGTCTGAACATGTTCAATCAATAAAGTCACTGTAGATGAAAATATGTCTGAAAATGTACAATCAACAAGCATTTGATAGTATTGCGGGCAATACAGTAGTCCCCTACCGGTCCCTCAAAAAGTTCTTTAATTGTCATTCACTCCTGTGTATTGCCATTTATAATGAATTTGAGGATGAAGTCTGTATTTGAAAATATCGACCACAAAACATAATAAAACAAGTTTCATAAAAATATTTCCAGTACTTTTTTAGTTATCACTGGATTCCGTTTATGTGTAAAATTTGCCATATTTTCAGTCTATGTGTTGCCATAGCAACCAGAATTTTCAACATAGGAAGAAAAGAAAAAAACGTGCATAATTTCAAGACTGCCATCTACCCATATGTCAAGTTTCATAAAAATATTTCCAGTACTTTTTGCGTTATCACTGGATCCAGTTTATGTGTAAAATTTGCCATATTTTCACCCTTTTTGTTGCCATAGCAACCAGAATTTTCAACATAGGAAGAAAAGAAAAAGACGTGCATAATCTCAAGACTGCCATCTACCCATATGTAAAGTTTCATAAAAATATTTCCAGTACTTTTTGCGTTATCACTGGATCCAGTTTATGTGTAAAATTTGCCATATTTTCAGCCTATTTGTTGCCATAGCAACCAGAATTTTCAACATAGGAAGAAAAGAAAAAGACGTGCATAATCTCCATACTGCCATCTATTGATATACCAAGTTTCATAAAAATATTTTCAGTACTTTTCAAGTTATCGCGGGATCCAGTTTTGCGGACGGACGGACTGACAGACAGACGGACGGACAGACGGACGGAGGGTAAACCTAAAGTCCCCTCCGGTAAACCGGTAGGGGACTAATAAAGTAACTGTAGATGAAAATATGTCTGAATATGTACAATCAATAAAGTAACCGTAGAAAATATGTCTGAACATGTTCAATCAATAAAGTCACTGTAGATGAAAATATGTCTGAAAATGTACAATCAATAAAGTAACCGTAGAAAATATGTCTGAACATGTTCAATCAATAAAGTAACTGTAGATGAAAATATGTCTGAAAATGTACAATCAATACAATAACCGTTAAAAACCTGTCTGAGCATGTACAACAATATAGTAATCATAGAAAACATGTCTGAACATTTACAGTATAGCCTTTACAGAGCAGCCCTGTGTGATGCAATTACCTCTCTACAACAACATTATTATCATACAATTTTGACAATGAATATGAAATAGCGTATGCATATTTAGATAAGAGTGTCTTTTAACCCAATATTTTTCAAAGTTGACTGACTGATTTATTGTTTCAAATGTAACAACAGTGCATCCACTTCTTGCAAGATATTACCGGCAATTCGGACAGCATCTTCGGCGTTTTTTCGGCTGTAAAGTTCTGAGGGAATTTTACTGCTAGGTTTTGGGTATCGCATGCGTGTGTGCCAGCCCGTTATATCTGTCAGTTCATCTGTATGTTTAGCAAGCTCTGTTGACAAACCTAGAAAAAAGGCAACTGAAATGTTTTAAAGTGGAGAGAAATACGAATGTTAGGATTAACTATTTTATCTGGCTAAAATATAAAAAAACGGTCCCCATTCTTTTTACAACTGAATGCTACCGATGCATTCTAAAATACATTTTAAAAGAAACTTGTAATGGTCACGTATGCACCTTATTATTCTTGCAATTTAAAAACGACCATTGTTAGATGTAAAGTTATTTTGACTTTTAGCTGCATTAACCATCCATTTATATTTGGAAGTACATAATGTTTCAAATGATATGAGCCGCGTCACGACAAAACCAACATATGGGGTTTGCGACCAGCATGGATCCAGACCAGCCTGCGCATCCGCGCAGTCTGATCAGGATCCATGCTGTTCGCTATCAGTTTCTCTACTTGTTATAGGGTTTGTAAACGAACAGCATGGATCCTGATCAGACTGCGCGGAGGCGCAGGCTGGTCTGGATCCATGCTGGTCGCAAACGCACTATGTTGGTTTTGTCGTGACGTGGCTCATATATACTAGCTAGTCCTCTGTATGATAATTTACAGAACCTCAACACTAAAGTCATTAGTAAGCATAGTTAACTTTGAAATCTAAGACAATAATATCATTTATTTCACACCTTAAAAAATATAAGAAATGAACCTTCATCTTTTAAACCACGTGGTGTTCCAAAAAAAAATCATAATTTGATCTAATTTTATCAACAATCTATAGCCTCGACTTTGTTCCAGAGTAGTCTTTAGTATCTCTATATAGGTGCATATATTTACTCCATAAAGCATTGTTTTGCAACAGTTCATGAATACAAACCTTATTGTACTTGGACATACCAGATATATTTATGAGCCGTGTCATGACAAAACCAACATAATGGGTTTGCACCCAGCATGGATCCAGACCAGCCTGCGCATCCGCGCAGTCTGAATAGGATCCATGCTGTTCGCTATCAGTTTCTCTACTTGTTATAGGGTTTGTAAGCGAAAAGCATGGATCCTGAGCAGACTGCGCGGATGCGCAGGCTGGTCTGGATGGTTTTGTCGTGACACGGCTCATATATCTCAGAAATGCTGGTGTGAAATAGAATTGTTATTATACATTCTTGAGAACAATACTGATTCTAATGGTCTCGTACCACAGGTGTAAAACGCTATGACAGATAAAACCTGCCATGTGGTGTAAGAAGTTATGCTCTCTCATTACTTGTCTCTTTGATACTACTTTGATAGACTGCTTTGACATGTTAACATATGCTTTTATAGTAGATATAATAAAACTGTGTATTCAGTGTTGTTCTGGTTATAACTGACCACCGGGTATTCAGACGATGGTACGTACACGTTTAGTACAAAATAAGTTGAGAGTTGTGTATATGTCCAATAGAATTCAGTATTGCACTCAATTATGTATATTCAGACTTGTTTCAGTTTTTTAGCTGTACCATTTCATTCATGAAATATAAAAAATAGCGATTACGAGCAAAACAATGTGTAACTATAGAAATTTTACCTCTAGAAATAGTAACTAAGCAATGGCTTTCGCCGAATTCCTCAAGTTTGTTAGCATCTGTAGCATACCACGCCGCTTTAAGAGATTTTTCTGAAGCCTAATGAAACAAGAGGGCCATGATGGCCCTGGATCGCTCACCTGACACAACCGCATCCAAGCAATGTCTTAAACAAGCATCATGACCAAGTTTGATGCGACTGAGTCAAACATGTGACCTCTTGTGTGTTATAAAGATTTTTCCATATTTGGGCAATGTGACCTAATTTTTGACTGGACACGACCCATATTCAAACTTGACCTAGAAATCATCAAAACAACCTTCCTGACCAATTTCCAGGAAATTTGGATCAAAACTGCAGCCACTAGAGTGTTAAAAAGATTTTTCTATTTTTTGCTCCTGTGACCTAGTTTTTGACCAGACATGACCAATCTTAGCACTTGACCCAGAAAACATCAAAACAACATTCTTGACAAATTTCCTGAATATTTGAATAAAAACTGCAGCCACTAGAGTGTAAACAAGCTTTTTCTATTTTTAACTCCTGTGACCTAGTTTTTGACCTGAGATAGCCCATCTTCGAACTTGACCTAGAAATCATCAAAACAACATTCCTGACAAATTTCCAGAATATTTGAATCAATACTGCAGCCACTAGAGTGTTAACAAGCTTTTTCTATGTTTAGCTCCTGTGACCTAGTTTTTGACCGGAGATAACCCATCTTCGAACTTGACCTAGACATCATCAAAACAACCTTCCTGACAAATTTCAAGAATATTTGGATGAAAACTGCAGCCCCTAATGTGTTAACAAGCTTTTCTATTTTTAGCTCCTGTGACCTAGTTTTTGACCGGAGATGACCCATCTTCGAACTTGACTTAGATATCATCAAAACAACCTTTTGACAAATTTTCCAGAACATTTAGATGAAAACTGCAGCCATTAGAGTGTTAACATGCTTTTTCTATTTTTAGCTCCTGTGACCTAGTTTTTGACCTGAGATGACCCATCTTCGAACTTGACCTAGAAATCATCTAAACAACCTTTCTGACAAATTTCCAGAATGTTTGGATGAAAACTGCAACCATTAGAGTGTTAACAAGCTTTTTCTATTTTAAGCTCCTGTGACCTAGTTTTTGACCAGACATGACCCATCTTCGAAATTGACCTAGAAATCATTAAAACAACCTTCCTGACAAATTTCCAGAATATTTTAATCAAAACTGCAGCCACTAGAGTGTTAACAAGCTTTTTCTATTTTTAGCTCCTGTGACCTAGTTTTTGACCGGTGATAACCCATCTTCGAACTTGACCTGAAAATCATCAAAACAACCTTCCTGACAAATTTCCAAAATATTTGGATGAAAACTGCAGCCACTAGAGTGTTAACAAGCTTTTTCTATTTTTAGCACCTGTGACCTAGTTTTTGACCGGACATGACCCATCTTCCAACTTGACCTAGATATCATCAAAACAACCTTCCTGACAAATTTCCAGAATATTTGGATGAGAACTGCAGCCACTAGAGTGTTAACAAGCTTTTTCTATTTTTAGCTCCTGTGACCTAGTTTTTTGACCGGACATTACCCATCTTCCAACTTGACCTAGATATCATCAAAACAACCTTCCTGACAAATTTCCAGAATATTTGGATGAAAACTGCGGCCACTAGAGTGTTAACAAGCTTTTTCTATTTTTAGTTCCTGTGACCTAGTTTTTGACCGGAGATGACCCATCTTCGAACTTGACCTAGATATCATCAAAACAACCTTCCTGACAAATTTCCAAAATATTTGGATGAAAACTGCAGCCAATAGAGTGTTAACAAGCTTTTTCTATTTTTAGCTCCTGTGACCTAGTTTTTGACCAGACATGATCCATCTTTAAACTTGACCTAGATATCATCTAAACAACCTTCCTGACAAATTTCCAGAATATTTGGATGAAAACTGCAGCCTATAGAGTGTTAACAAGCTTTTTCTATTTTTAGCTCCTGTGACCTAGTTTTTGACCCGAGATAACCCATCTTCGAACTCGATCTGTATTTCATTGAGACAAACATTCTGACAAAGTTTGATGATGATCCAATCAAAACTGTGACTGCTAGACTGTTAACAACCCAATTATTAGAGTGTTAACAAGCTTTTTCTTTTTTTAGCTCGTGACCTAGTTTTTGACCAGAGATGACCCATCTTCGAACTTGACCTAGATATCATCAAAACAACCTTCCTGACAAATTTCCAGAATATTTGGATGAAAACTGCAGCCTCTAGAGTGTTAACAAGCTTTTTCTATTTTTAGCTCCTGTGACCTAGTTTTTGACCCGAGATAACCCATCTTCGAACTCGATCTGTATTTCATTGAGACAAACATTCTGACAAAGTTTGATGATGATCCAATCAAAACTGTGACTGCTAGACTGTTAACAACCCAATTATTAGAGTGTTAACAAGCTTTTTCTATTTTTAGCTCGTGACCTAGTTTTTGACCAGAGATGACCCATCTTCGAACTTGACCTAGATATCATCAAAACAACCTTCCTGACAAATTTCCAGAATATTTGGATGAAAACTGCAGCCTCTAGAGTGTTAACAAGCTTTTTCTATTTTTAGCTCCTGTGACCTAGTTTTTGACCCGAGATAACCCATCTTCGAACTCGATCTGTATTTCATTGAGACAAACATTCTGACAAAGTTTGATGATGATCCAATCAAAACTGTGACTGCTAGACTGTTAACAACCCAATTGTTAGAGTGTTAGCCAATAGAGTGTTAACAAGCTTTTTCTATTTTTAGCTCCTGTGACCTAGTTTTTGATCGGAAATGACCCATCTTCGAACTTGACCTAGATATCATTAAAACAACCTTCCTGACAAATTTCCAGAATATTTGTATGAAAACTGCAGCCTCTAGAGTGTTAACAAGCTTTTTCTATTTTTAGCTCCTGTGACCTAGTTTTTGACCCGAGATAACCCATCTTCGAACTCGATCTGTATTTCATTGAGACAAACATTCTGACAAAGTTTGATGATGATCCAATCAAAACTGTGACTGCTAGACTGTTAACAACCCAATTATTAGAGTGTTAACAAGCTTTTTCTATTTTTAGCTCGTGACCTAGTTTTTGACCAGAGATGACCCATCTTCAAACTTGACCTAGATATCATCAAAACAACCTTCCTGACAAATTTCCAGAATATTTGGATGAAAACTGCAGCCTCTAGAGTGTTAACAAGCTTTTTCTATTTTTAGCTCCTGTGACCTAGTTTTTGACCCGAGATAACCCATCTTCGAACTCGATCTGTATTTCATTGAGACAAACATTCTGACAAAGTTTGATGATGATCCAATCAAAACTGTGACTGCTAGACTGTTAACAACCCAATTATTAGAGTGTTAACAAGCTTTTTCTATTTTTAGCTCGTGACCTAGTTTTTGACCAGAGATGACCCATCTTCGAACTTGACCTAGATATCATCAAAACAACCTTCCTGACAAATTTCCAGAATATTTGGATGAAAACTGCAGCCTCTAGAGTGTTAACAAGCTTTTTCTATTTTTAGCTCCTGTGACCTAGTTTTTGACCCGAGATAACCCATCTTCGAACTCGATCTGTATTTCATTGAGACAAACATTCTGACAAAGTTTGATGATGATCCAATCAAAACTGTGACTGCTAGACTGTTAACAACCCAATTGTTGACGACGAACGACGCACAACGCACGACGCACAACGCACGACGCACAACGCACGACGACGGACGCCGGACATAGCCCCATCACTATACCTCACCATGACCACTTCGTGGTCAGGTGAGCTAAAAAACAACAACATTTTATATTCAAATACAGACACAGTCAGTTCGTCAAATCTTATAACTACTAGTAATGCATTTGTTTGGTTTCATAGATTAAATTAATACCATTGCTTTAATTAATAACAATCGTGTCAGCCCACGATTGCTTTTGTTTCCATTTCAAAATAGAATGATTATGGTAACAATTCAGTATCATCTATATATAACGAGTAAACTTTTCTTGAGTAAATATTTGATTTGCTTACATGTTTGTAAGGTCCAAGGTAAGGTGTATTTTCGTTTACAGTAATAATGTGTAAAGTATTGATAAACCAGTCAGTCAACATACTAAATAAAATTTAAATGTATTGAAAATCAATTAAAGATAAAGATCAAATAATAACTATCATTGTCAGCAAAAACCCGGGTATACTCTTCAGATAATTACGCTGTGTGGAAACCAACTGTATCATCTAGCGGATATTGTGACGTGATTTAGTTTACTCACAGGAGGTGATTGAAAGAAAAAGGTCAATTTCTTTTTAATATTGTACACGAGTTATCAGCGTTTAGGAATTAACTATTATGTGAAAAGTTTACTTGTCATGAACAACGCAGTTAATATATTACATACCAGAAAGGTGATCTACTTACATGAAATCAAAAGGCATTGTGAGGTAGGATTATGAATATTTTACGAATGTCCGTATTTTATAACATGAAATGGTATTGTGTGTTGCAGAGTTTCATGTTTGTGATGGCAGCCATAAAAAAAGTTGCCAGAAATACTTCAGTGTTATTATATATTTTCTGGTCCTAACCCTTCAGGATCATTGATTCTAGCACATTTAAGTGTTGAAAATTGAGTACCGTTCAAGCTTGATAAACCTAGGACCGATAAATCATACATTATTACATTATTCATACAGCGTAGTTTTTTTTTTGTTTTTTTTTTTTTTTTTCAAATCTTGACCTTTTATATCAGAAGGAGTATTGCCACTTTTGCAAGCATTTTCATAGAGACCCATAACTGCAACAGTAGTCTCTCAGTCCGAATGGAAACTACACAGGGTTCTTTCATTCTCATTTTGACAGGAAAGTAACATGACACACACGTGCTTTGAATCATGTGTTACCAGTAGATCTCACATTTTCATTTTTTTTGAACTCGCATGGAAACTCGTTTTAAGATAGACAAAATCCTAATTCCTGTTCAGGATTTAGGACTTCCTATGACACATTATGACTTTATAAACGTATTCTTTAAAGGCTAACATGGATATTGATACAGATTATGGAACATGAAACCAAAGTTATTGCAGAAGTGCATAAAGAATGCATATGCGTTCTACTTGAAAATGACCTTAATATATCTATTGCTTTATATTTCATGCTGTTTATTACTCTTCAAAATCTTATATTTTGACACCACAATGGAGCCCGATTTCAATACCACCGTGTGATTGTTCACTGAATTAAATTTAAATACACAAATAATTGCATTTAAAAAGAAACAATTAGATGCCATTATATATAACTATTTAAACAACAACGTATAAAATTCAATAAAGTACTGTAAAACATCAATTATTGGTGGCACTTTAATTTTTGCTGCATGAAAACAACGAAATCACATCACCATATCCGAAAGATGATAAGTTGGATGTCATACAATCAAATGACATGTACTAACCTGATGAGTTTTGTAACATATCCAGTTATACGCATCACTTTGAAGAACAGATAAGCATTCCCTTGCATTATCGAGGTCACAGTGTGCCTGTCTTTGCCATTTTTTTGCCTCTGGATACAATTGGTATGGTTTCTTTTCGATTTCTGCCTTGGCATTTTTGCATTCTGTAGTTGGACCATTTAAGCCGTTATAGGCTTCTATTCCTTCCTTGTCCAGTATTTCCTCACATAAATCAGGATCATTGCACATAAATATCTTTTGAGCAGTGAACAAAAGTTTGTCTTCCAAACACGCATGGCATCCTTTCAAACGTAAAATAATTTCATTTGAAACATCAGAAGACCATTTGGTATTGCCTGTGTCAAAATAAACAATAGTTCTCTTTCCCATCACATGTGTATAGACGGATTTTGTTTCGCTTGTTTTCTCAATCATTTGTCCATTTAAGAAAAGATGCGTACATATATTTTCAACGTGTTTAAGTTCTATGTTCAAAACCAATTCTGTTATATCTTTTTCGATATCGACATTCCATTCCCCAGACAATTTATTTCGTATTCCATGTCTAGCAAGTCTGCACACACTTGTAACAAACAACTGGTTATGAATGAAATTTTCAAACTTGTTTGCAATATCACTATTTAGATATGTAACACTTCCAATATCAACTTCTTCTTTTACAGTATCTGTAAGTAATAGCGGTCGACAGTAATCAGGTAGCATTTGCAAGCTATCTACTATTGAATCAATACCTGGCTGTTCTATGTTAGCCATATAGGTCATGTTCATCCCTTTCTGTAATCGTTTTTGCAAGTACCTATTATTACAAATCACCAATTTTTTGGCTTCTGTCAACATATACGTATCACTTAGCATATAAAGCGAGTGAATTTCAAGTATCGGTGATGTTAGCTTCTTTAAAAATATAAAGATGTTTGACATTGCTTTTAATATTGCATCTTTCTGTTCCGGTGTAACATTCATACTGGACTCACGTCTGATAGTTTCTATGACATCAATATACTGAAGAACACTTGGCTCTTTTGAGGCTCCCAACTTCAAAAATAATGATTCGAACTTGCCATATTCCTTAGGCATTTTTTGTAAGTAAGGCTCTATTTCTTCGTCCGTTGAACATTCAGTGATGACTGATACTGCAAGTTTTGTGATCTTTCGTTTTGGAAAATATATCATCGGTATAGTCTTTAGGTCGTTGAAATTCCGTATGTGAGCGGATGATTCACTCAAGGCTTCGTATACACATTCCATAACTTCAGTTATTTCATCTCTATCATCTTTAAAACACGGCAAACCATCTTTTAGTGCATTTCCTATGTGTTTGCAATGTGCAAATAATTGGTCCTCGCTTGGTTTCATACGAATACAGAGTTTTCTTAACAACTCGTGTGCATTATAGCTTCTTGGATCGGCCCACATTGGTAATATATTTGCCGAAGTCCAACATGTATTCTGTTTCTCAAAAAGGACTGAATTGGCAAAACAAAAAGCTCTTTGACTATTAAATTGCTTATATATTGTAGAGAGATCATCCAAACGGGTTGGAAAAATGAATGGAATTGTTGACAGTCTTGTAAAATCGTTTATATGTCGAAACTTTTCACCTTTTCTGAACAATATTTTAACAAGTAACGCGGCCTTTTCTTTTGCACTTGTTCCGTAATGACAATGAGTATTAGCTATGTCACTGGCAAATCTTTCAAACAATTCAATAGTCATGTCACATTGCAGGCCAAGTTTGTTTTTAAATACTTCAATAATATGCGGTGTTTGATAAACCTCGGGTAAAATTTCATGTTTTTTACAAAACAATTTGAAAACCTTTGGCCATTTTGGGTCATCATAGAATGTATCTATCACTCGTACAAAGCCAGGTAATCCTACTTCTATAAACGAAAGATCAAACAAACATTTAAGAATCCTGTTGTTCTCTACTTTGTCATTTGGACCAATTACATGCTTACAAAGATAATCTATGTGTTCAAAAAATTGATCCCGGCTCAAACAACTTTGATGAGGGAATATTATTTCAAGATAAATTCTCTCAGTAGATAAGTAGGAGATATCAAGTAACCTGAACAAATCGGAAACTATCAAATCTCGCAGCAAAATGACATTTGATGTCTTTGAAATTATATCAAGTCCTGACACTGGAATTTCGTCAGGTTTCACAACTACTTTGTAACATGTATCTATTGATGTTAATTTATTTGACGGTGTTTCAAACACCGGTATACCCTTTAATTTCGATATATCTTTATCTTGCAAATTTTTCACGCGATCGGAGAAGTACATTAAAAGAATTGCGGCTTGATCTGCATCTACTTTAGCCCAATCGATGTTAGACAAATTGTTAACAAGACAGTGAATAATTTTTCCAGGGTCATCAAAATTTGGAACTTGTTTGCAAAGCAGCATATACATCTTGCTGAGGTACTTGCATTTATCTCTGGAATGATTTGCAACTGAGTGTAAACTTTTACTTTTATTTCCTTTGCAATCAATTTCAAAAAAGTTCTTGTCTAACTCCCTTATACTGAACATTTGCAAGGTTCCATGAAGTTTTGCCACTCCTTGGAAACTATCCAAATCAATCAAGGTATTACTTTCTGCAACTGTAACGAGATCACGTTGCCTTGAAACTGGATCAATGACTGGCAGCAATCGTAGATGCATTATCTCTTCTAAGTTTTCTTTCACAGTTTCAAGTTGCTCGTCATGCAATTGGTCTATGAAAAGAAGCCAAAATTGTTGGACCATTTCAAAAGGTGGAATATGATCATGCCCTGTATTACTAATTTGCTCATGATTCCATAATAATCCATCAGTTGCTGCAAATGTAGCAAAGTCCTTTATTTCAAAATGAAGAAGATTTCCGTTTGAGATATCCGCAAAACCCTTTAATTTTTCATTTTCAATATAAGATATTGGCTGTAAATCATCGTAGAGAATTTTGTGTGTAAATTGATGAAGTCGTTCTGGAAAAAAATCTATAAATTCTGTTACAAACAATTTATTCGATTCGCTTAACTTCCTTAATATCCCATCTTGTGTAAGAAAAATGGGCATCGATGTTGACATTGCAAAAAAGTGACTTTTTTCTTGTAGACAATAGGAAAAAACTTTTTTCAAATCATTGCAACTTTCAAAACATGTTTCCTTAACTGGTTGGCCAGACAACACATGCTCTTCTTCATCACAGGAACAAATGTAGTCAACAACACATTCCGGCGATACACTTTTAAATATAATCCCAGATTTTTTAAACGAATCTTTGATGTTCATCGGGATGTCAGCAATCTTCATTCCTGTTCGTCTTAAAATGGTTACCAATTGTTGCTCACAGTATTTTGTGGATGTTTTATCCGCACATAAATCATATACATCAGTTTTGTTGGAATCATTCAGAGAGATAGGAATCCAAGAAAGTTTTGACGATGATTTGTCACAGTCCTGTTCCAAAACTGGCAAGAATGGCAAACGGCGAGCACATATACTAGAATAAATTTTCTGTGTTAGTAGTTTCCAGTAACTGTCGTTCGCATCGGCATAACTTGGAAAATGAGAGTAAAAAAAGTCAAGAGAATGTTTGATGTTGTTGTCAGGCAAAGACACCTCTGAGAAATTATTTTCACTAATTGAAGAATGAAGGTTCTGCAGGTATGTTACATATGACTTTGCAACAATATGCTCTAATATAGCTATGTTCCATTGGGTTTTATAGCATTTGTCTTTATCTAAAGATTCAAACAAAGATCTTCTAGTTCCATAGTCCAGTACAAAATTCCCGTTTACATGAGCGGGTAAACCAGTCGTTACCGGTAATGGGAGCAAACAAGATAACTTTCCCTGGCAATTTTTAATGTTGCTGTTTCTGTTAAATGCGATACCTCCTTCTGGCAGCAGAGTTATATTTCCTTTCTTGTATTCCTCTTGAAGAAGTTTAGGAATTCCTAAAACCGGATCAAATCCTACAGATTGGATAACTCCGTATGAAGATTTTATACATTTATCCTGCATAGTTTCCCTAAAAGATATGTTGTATTCAACTGTCTCCTGTGCGACATCCAAAATATCGCTACGATGATTATCAAAAGCAATATGTAATGAGTTCAGTACCGATACCCAATGGTTTCTTTTATTCAAATCATCAGGAGACAATACTGCTTCAATAATATAATCTTCTTTGTATTCATCATTTTCATAGGACCATACTCTGACTGTTTTGACATGTCTTAGGAATATTAAAAACTGCGATAAGTCATTGCAAAATTCGTCAAGAGTTTTTGACAAGCTAGACAAATCAACGACATCACTTTTAATATCTGATGGTTGCGTTCTTAAAGGAAATCTAAACATTGTGCCTCCTTCTTTTCGAGATTTAACGAGATCCTCGTGATAACCTTTTAAAACATCAGGGTGTTTTTCTCTTAACCAACTCAAATCCTTAAATCGTTTTCCTGGTTTATCTTTGGATACATTAGGAATAAATGATGCCAGCGGATCGAAAATGCACATCGTCTCACCTCTCTCAATTTTTGTCCCTACTGTGTAAAACGATGGGGCATCTGTCAAGTTATAAACAGAATTGAATCCGATTCCAAATTGGCCGATTTTAGAAGGATCATTACTTTTGCTTCCTAAACCAAGTTGTTTTATTCCGTGTAAGTCTTCACTAGTAAAAGGCCTGTCATTGAAAACACATAAAGATGGCCCTTGCAGTTCATTGAAATTTTTGTCAAATACATTTTCTATTGGATATTTAGTAAAATCTTTGATGAAGATAACTTCGCTTGCTGTTGCATCATCAGCATTTTGTAACAATTCCTTGAAAATTCCAGCGTCAGTTGAGAAGCCATAAAGAAGTTGTCGAAGTCGTATATACAATGGCTCTTCTTGATAGAAATTTTCAATATCTTCACATGATTCTTCTAGCCTCTGAACCCCTTTCCCTTTAACTTCAAACGATTTTGCTAAAGCTATAGGTATGTGCTCATGAATATAAATCATATTGGAGGTCTTTTCAATATCTTCCGCATCGTTTAAACACAGAGCTGTATATTTTCTGAGCACACCATATTCATCAGGGATATATATGCTACCAGCATTACCTTCTTGACCGAGAAAGGTTTCAATACTTTCTATTTTTTCTTTATGAAAACAATTCTTTAGGAGAAACAATAAATTGACACAAATCTTTACTTGAATCTCATTACAAGGAACGTTTCCATTACCATTTGCAATGCCTTCAAGAACTTTTGCAACATCATTTGCATAAAAGTGTTCAACGACATCTAAAGAGGTATAAAGATTTGGACATCTCGAAATTGCAGAATCTTGCACGTTATAGAGATATGGCTGACATCCTTCAAGTGTGTTATCACGTGACACCTTTTTAGGAATAACAAAAGTATCTTTGACCCAAATAACTGGCCTGTCCTTCAGGCATTCTAAATCAGCTGCATTGCTAAAATCTTCTAAAAAATTATACACGTTTCTCAGAACATTCTCTATCATATCACTCTTGTCTTTGGGTTTACATTCCTTTTGATAAAAATCTGTCATATCTTGAAGCTGTCTTACAACCTCTTTTACCTCCTGGCGTTTGTTTTCAGTTGTTCCATGCATTCCAAGTGTATAAAAGCAATTGTCACATTCCATTGAAGAAAGTCTTTCTTGCTTTTTCAATCTGTCACAAAAATGCTTGTCAACTATTAAATGGTGAATAGAAACTAGATCACAGAATTCACTGGTATACAGCATACTTGGTGACCCTAGGAGTAGACATGGTTTTGTTTCATTATGAATTTTACAGGCTGTTCCTTCAAAATATCTACACTTTGTTTTTGTCATGTCCGCATTGCTAGATTGCCAGGAAAATGGCCATTCTTCTGGCTTCGACATAAGTGGTAAGAAGTGCATTTCTTTTAGGTTAAGTGAAATTGCACTACATGTGTTAATGTTTTCACATAGGTATGCCATAAGATATAAAGCCCTATCAATAATACATTCACTACAGTCTGTTTGGTCATTAATTATTGAATGAGCCCTATTCAAAATGGTTTCCTCTGACAACTCATTAGTTTGCATCCCCAGTTTAATTAATAATTCAAATATATTTTCTTTGTCTGCAAAACTGGGTTCTGGAAAGAACCCTTCACCCTGCGGAAAGAGCCTTGCGTGCTTAGATTTCGGATAGACTATTTGATGTGGTTTTTTAAGACGTCCATTATCAGCCGGAATGCAGTCGTTTTTACTAAGCCACATTTTCACAGATTCAAGGTCTTGATAAATAGCAAATGTAAGTACAAAATTTCTTTCAGAAAGTGTCATTTCCAAAACGTCTAGGTATGGCAGAAAAAAGTCAAGAAGAAAATCTTCTGTATATACGGTTATTTGTTTCACCAAATTTGTGTTGAATTTATTCAATAAAGAATAAATATCACCTGGTATATCAATAACACATTTGTCTGAATTCTGGAGCAAATATTTAAAAGCAATATTTCCTACTTCTTCTTTTGCTCGTAAATCAGGGTCTAAAAACAAGCATTGCGACAAACAAACTTTTTCGCCATTATGTTCAAATACTGATCTTTCTGTTTCTTTGCTTATATTGGTGTAAAAGGTCTCGACTAAACATTTGCTTAAAACATCCATCTCATCGTGTTTTTTCGGCCAAATTTTAAACGCGTCATGCTGATTTGTTTTAGTGTTCTCTAAGAAATGTAGAAGGGCAGACGCAATCGGATAGGAAATAAGTAATTCATTCCATTGTGCATCTTTGCTCTCTTCAATTTCATCAGTCTTCATTTTAACATTTTTCCGATCAAGGGTCAGCTGAAATTTGCCATTGATGTGAAACATAAAGGTGTGAATCTGTTGTGTTGGAAGACTACAAAAATAATGCCCAACTTTATAAAAGCAAAAGGGTAAGTTTTCTAGAGGACAAAGTGTAATTGTCATTCCATGATACCCAAACATTCTATGCTCATCAATTTCTACAGGTATAGCGATCGAACCCAGGGGAAGTACTGATGGGTTTTCTTCAATCATCTGTTCTAGAACTTCATTAGTTTCTGATGTCCAAGAAATTATCCATTTCGTTGTATTATCCTCCCATTTATGTTCGTCCGACTTTTTGGTAGTAATACAAACCTCTTGTAATAGATTGAAAGACTCACCCTGTAGCACTTGAGAAGTCCTACGTCTGCATTTATCCTTGGCTATTGATAACCTCTGTTCAATGTCAGCCATATCAGGAATATCTTGCTTTTTGGCATTTGCTTCAAAGACTAAGTTTGCATTTGAAGGGTTGCTTTCATTTTCTGTTAAATGAAATAGTCTGATTTCATGTATACTGTCATTAAAAAGTAACAAGCTATCCGAAAGCTCCATAATCGAGCACATCAGCCTCGTTGCAGCACTTTTTGTATATATATTATCACTAATCTGACTGATTTTTGTTCGTAAAGGTAACCGAATTAAAGTCCCATGGAATGTTCGATTTTCATCTGATAGCAAATTGCATCCAAAAACATTTTCGTATGGTTTAAATTGATCAGAAAATGCATGTATAACATCCATTTTATCTTGTCTTCTTAAGTCAATACGAACACCAGGGACTCCTTGTGGCAGTGCTTTATCTAAATATGTGGTTTGAGGGTCAAACAAAATAAGGTTAGAACCCGACAAGATACTTGGCACATCAGTTAAATTATAGACGGCACAAAAACCATGTCCATATTTCCCTATTTTTCCTGGTTGGTCTTGTTTTGTCCCTATTCCTAATTTTCTTATGTTTTCAAAATCCTGTTCTGAGAATTCGGCATCATTGAATACCCAAAATGCTGGTCCCTGACATTCTGACATAGCTTCACTAATCAAACTTTCATGTGCATCCCTGTTTCCGCGCTCGTCATACATTATGTAAAAACAACTTGCTCCAGCGTCTTCTGCGTTCTGAAATAATTCTTTAATCACCGTAAAACCATCCTCATACCCATGTTTGATAATATTTCGTATCCGTATGGCGAGAGCTTCTTCCTGACCCCAACTTTCAAAGAATTCTGACTCTGACAACATCTTCCGCCTAACATTCGGAACTCCTAGTGCTTTCGCTGTTGCAATAGGAACATCTGAATGAATAAGCACGGCATCATCACTCATAGAGAATTGTTTATGTTCGTAATTTTCACAATAAACACATTCATTCACAGGTTTCATCAAGGAATCACATGAAGCTTGTTCATGTACTGGGAAATATATGTCTGTTTCTTTCACGTTTGTCACGTTGTAATCTTTCAGCTTGTTTAATATGGTAATTGCCATCTTTCGCAATGACGATTTGCTTTCAGTTTCATCTTTATCTTCAGATCTGTCCTTGATTATCTTTAGGGCTTTAAGAAACATATCTAAATTCGGACTTTGCCTACAACCCAATGCAAGAAAGAAATTCCCGAAGTGCTGTAATTCTGCCGGAAGCTTTGACATTACTGAATTCAAGTCTTCCAAGTTCTCTTCCGATGAGTCTAAATACAGGTCATCTGGGGAGACAAAGCCAGTTCCATTCCATATAAATTTATTATATGGTTTTTTGAAGCTATCGAGCAACGGACTAAATTTCATTTCCCGTAGTTTTGTATGACCTGCGAACCATTCATATATTTTGGAAATCATCTGAACATAATCAGTTTTACATTGTATCCTGTAATCTGTCAAAACATTTTTAAGGTGCAAAATTACGTCTCTCACCTCAGGAGGCTTACTCAGTCCATGATCATCTGCAAATTTACGTAGTTTTGAGCAGTCAATCACAAACAGAACTGAGCCTATTAAGTTGATATATTCCAAAGACTTTACTTCAGACGGCATACAGAGTATGTTAAGACAACCCCGACTTTTCATTTTCATGGATGAGGGGTAGTTGTCTGGGTTAACGTTATGTACAGGAACAAATTTCTTATTACAAAACAGTGTTTTGTCCACAACCGTTGACGGAAGATTTAGAAATTCTAAAAGGGCTTCAGCTTTTTCAAAATCATCTCTTTCATTTTTACTTGCATTTGCATCTATAATCCCACAAGTTCTAACAATATCACTTTGTGAAATATCGATCCTTGACTTCATTCCTAAATGCTTAAGACTCTGCAAAATAAATTTATCATTAATTCCGGACATTTCTGGTAAAACGCCTTCATTTTTGAACAGTTTTGATATGAGCTGGTCATATGGATCGAAGAAATGCGAAGGCTCTCTCCACTGACCGTCTGTTGACTGGATGAACTTGGTTTCTTTTAAAAGCCTGGTTACATTATCATTGTTCATCAACTTTGAATCTTTGAATATCCATTCTACTAGACATTGCACTTCATACGGTGTATAATTGCTGATATTTGATAAAGTTTGCAAGGCAAGTGCTTCCTTATCTAATACCGTACCTCCAAGTTGTTTTGCTAGTAAAATCTCTGAATCCATGGAGATAAATACCATTGGCTTGTGCAACTTAACAGGAAATTCTTCTACTCCAATAATATTTTTATTTTCATCCATTGACACACAGCAATATTCATTTTCAAACAGATATCTTGATTGCCTAAATAGACGCATACCCTTCAAAACATTTATGCAAAGTGGGCTTATTTCAGTGTGGATTGTTTGTGAAACATATCTTAAAAGTGCAAATTGTTTTTCACAGTTGACATTTGCATTAAAGTGCAATATTTCTTTTGATGTAATACGCTCAAATAGATTGACCATTTTCCCACTTTGGTCATTCGTTATATATGTATCTGTAAGAGCTGTACTGATAAAGCCGGGCAAATTTCTAACAATATTCACTGACAAAAGCTCAAAAGCCTGACTTACTGTTTCTGCAACTCTCCCGTCATCACAATTTGGGAAGTACATAACAAGTGATGATAAGCAACAAACTTGAATTTTTTCAGGGTTCTGCCAGTCTGGTTCACACTCAAATGGATATATCGGAAGTGACGCAAATTTGTCCAGTGACTCCTTATATCTATCTTGTATCAATTCCCATACATTTAGGATCCATTGCTTCCAAAATGGCACCTCCGAGGCATATAAAGTAAACAACTTACCAGGTCCAAAGTTTTCTTCTAAGACATCCTTTATCATGGAAGCACTTCGTTCTGCATTGAGAGTCTTAAGTCGTGATGAACCTAAAAGTTAAGCAAGATTAACTTTAGATGTATTTGAAATTTCGATATTCATGATACTTACAAGCGGTTCTGAAGGCAACTTCTTTGAAAAATTGTGACTTATTCAAAAATAAAGACGAAAAAACAAAATAACCTTTCCAGGATTAATAAGTTGAAACTTTTTGTAAAAGATTGTGCTTAAATTCATTTTAAACTTAACGCATATGATGTATTCGTAGTCATTGCCTGGTGAATGATATAATGAAGTTAAGGGACAACCTAAGCAAGAGCATTGCATGCGGTCTAAACGCTCGTCTGTGAGGGCAACACCTATCAATTACTAATATATAAAGCTTCAAAAACAAGAAGGGACATAGTTTCTAAAAAAAATGCTTTCAAGATAACGGTCTGATAACCTTGAGTCCCTTGTCGTGCAATTGTGCGCTGTCGTGATATTCAAGAATACAATGAAGCATGTTAATACATCTCATAGTTTTGAAATTATTTTAATAAATTTGAAATCTTTCTTTTTCGCAACTTAATCTGAAACCACTTGAAATCCATACAAACTTAAATAAGATGTTTATGTTTACCACCTATTTTGAGCTTATCTTAAATTCGTGTTTTCACGCCCGATCGCAAAATTGTTTGAGAAATCGAAAAAACGACGGTGCAACTTATCTGAAACATGTTTTATATTAATTATTCCTATGATACTGACATTCAAGAATGGGCAAATAAATCCTTAGAACGTTTTTCACATAAGTATTATAAAAGTCTACTTGACAATGCTACATGACAAAATATCTAAGCTTTGGTCATAATAATTTTCCACAAGAAATTTTAAATTTGTTTTCAATAATACTATATGCTTACTCTGTTAATGTGCCCCCTCCATGGAGCAGTTCGAATTTTGATATCAGGGTCATTATTTAAAATATAGAATATCTCAAGGTACTGCGTTAGCGAATTGTTTATGATTTGGGCATTGTAGCTAAGGAAAATGATTGGTAACACATATAAAAAATAAAAGGTGATACAACATGTCAAACAGCAATGTTCTGTTCGGAAGAAAGGGTTTCAAAGACATGCTTTCTATGTAGGTCTATGTTAACTAAGTGAATCAATTTTTGACCCCAAGGGCACGATTAGTATCACTTTTGTAAAGATTTACAAGGCTACATGCAACATACATAAGCCGTATGTATTGTATGCGTTTAAAGGTCTATGCAACGTTAGTGACGCCCGTGGCGGGTCAATTTTGATCTGATCAAGTTTGATCATATTGTTACAATATGTGCCAAGTAGTTCCAATTATTTTCCATCGGTCGAAAACAAACTTCTTCAGTATGACTGTCCTCGGTAACCCAGACTATTTACCCTATACACTTAATGTAGTATATACGGCATATGTACTGAGCTTTTGACGATGATCTTTACAATATTTTCCTAGCTTTTTACTTATCATGACAAAGGAATATTGTTGTCGTATTTTATCAATCCGCAGCTATTTGTAATTCTCTAAGGTTGAATTGAATCTATATTCAGATTCTTGACATTTACAGTTTAAACTTAATTATTCATTGATATCTGAATCAAATACTAGACTTAAGGTCAACAAGAAAGTATCTATACATTAAGAAATAAATAACGCTTTCACAAATTGGTTTTATGTAGCGTCAAAATATATAAAATCACAGTACATCTAACTATCGTAGCTAATTTAATGTTCCAGAGATGACGTGAATTTGATAATAAATCTATCAGGTATCCAAAAATTGACAACATAGGTACACTGACATGTAGAATTTCAAAACGTATCAATTTGTTTTTTTATAGGGAAGAGCATTTTCGATTTTGTTGTGATTTTTGTGAATGCGGGTTACTTTGCATTTTTGACTAAAACTCAACAATAGAGGCAGTGACAGTAACAATCTTTTTACTGAGAATTACAAACACATGTGTCCTTCAGTATGAAAAGATTTTTAAAAATCGAATATGCTCTTCCCTATTACAAAGCAAAAACCCAACTGATGCGTTTTCAAATTCCGTCCGTGTACATATTTTCACTTGAACTGTAAGCACTTAAATTCATGTACATAAATGCATTGACTAAAGATATCATTTCAAGAAAACAAAATCCATAACTTTTTTATTATACGAACCTCCATCTGCAATAGTTTGTATAATAGCCAATGTCTCTGACAGTAGGTTTGTAGAGACAAACTTTGATAACCTTCCAGGAAAAACTTTTACGACTTCTTCGGATGGTTCAAAGAAGATTTCATCGGTCCCTTTTAAGCAGGTAAAGAAACTATCCGCTAATGGTATTAATTCAAGTTCCTCTATATCTGTGTCTTCAGTTTCATTGGATTTCAGATACTGAAGCAGATGTTCCTTTTGCAGTGAGGACATGTTTTTGTAGGTGGTATTCTTTGCCATGTGTTGACTCAGAAATTCTGGTGACATTTTCTTAATCTTTGAAGTTGAAAGAGACAATGCATCATTCACATTCTTCGGAATTATTGCAAAAGGTATCTCCTCATTTGTTAAAAGTTCAGCAATTGTTTCAGAAAACATTTCGCAGTCTGACAACAAAATAACTTCCATCCTGTCAATCCACTGGCCACCATGGTATCCTGCATAGTAAATATTTTCGTTCTCGGCCAAATATAAAAACTTTTCCCCTAATTTTTTCCACCTTTCATCAGTTTTTTGAAAATCAGGAATAAGCTTGTAAGCCGATTCAACAAGCTGTGTCGGATTAGCATGTGCCTTGCTTAAATTGATCATTTCCTGTAGGAGTGCAAGATATGCGTATGGGAGTATTTCTGAGACCAATGCATGATTCCACTCTATCTCCTTATCTGTATTGATACCCAAACATTCTTTATCTTCCCACTTAATCTGTCGTCTGTTATTCCCGAGAGCAAACTGGGCGTTTATAAACACAGGTAGACCTGTTTGATTTTCTTGTGGAAGTGGCTGGTTACAAAATACGCATCCGGAATCAGAATGAATCACGTGTACGTCAGTTTCCTTGATCTGACCAGCAACACCAACAAGATGATGGTACCCTAAATGTTTATCTTTTAATAGCTGTTGTGTGTGTTTTGAAAGCTCTCCTCCCTTAAGATAATTCACGATCAGCCATCTAGATCTTGATTCCTTGATTTCTTCTTTAGTGAATCTTTTCGCACATTTGACATAAACATCAAATGCCCACTTTTCTGAAATTTCAGGAACTTCCTTCAGCAGTGATATCAATGTTTTCCTAAGTTCTCGTCTTTCTTGAATAAGGGTTTCAGAAGCGTTTTCTATTTGTACTGAGTAAACAGCGACATCTTTTCCAAAGTTTGCTTTCTGTAGATGTAGCCTTGAATCAGTATCATATGCAATGTTATTACTATCGATTGTGTCTTCTTCTTTAGATCTTTCTATGAAAACTTCTATTTTGCTTACTGTGTTAGCAAACAAAATGTTCCTGTCAGATTCCTCAATGAACGTGTCTAACAAGTTAATCACCTTAGCATCAGTGTAGATTGTGTCAGACAAATCTGATGACTCTTGTCTCAGTGGAAACCAAAAAAGTGTACCAGGAAAATAACCGTCATCTAAGAAGGCTTCATTAAATCCAAATAAGTCGTCGAAGCCTAGTAATAAGTCAGACAGTCGAAGATTTTTTGAGCGTTTAATCCTGTCCAAACGTATCGATGTGCAAATTTTATCCGGATCTTGTTCGCCTGGGTCTATGAACATAATCTTTTTACCGCTCAATATAGTCGGAAAGTCTGAAAAATTAATGTTATCTAGTTATTTATATGACTATATCCAACTTTACTGGTAGAGGAAGACCTCATGTGACTTTACTTTATTTCATTAACGGTTCCTGAGTAGAACCATCGACGAAGTCTGAAAAAATAATGTTATCTGGTTATATGACTTTATCCAACTTTACTGGTAGAGGAAGACCTCGGATGACTTTACTTTATTTCATTAACGGGTCCTGAGTAGAACCACTTACGAATTTTTTCTTGACATATGCTATGAACTTCATAGCATGAAAAATTTCCCAATTAAATCATGATAGTGTACTGCATTCATTTGAAGTGTAGAAAATTTAGAGATCTCGAGTAGGAAATAAAATAATCATGATAGCCGTTGGTTGCTCACCTGAGATATATTGCTCGAAAGGCTCTCAATTTTTCAATGCAGAATGAAGGAAATAGAACACATTAGCTCATCATTTATCTCTGAAACTGCATATCTTTTTAAATTTTTGCTAGAAAATATAATACATGCCAAATACCAAAGCTCTAGGCATTGTTTAATATAAGAAAATTTAAATGTTTTCCTATATAAAACTAAATAAACAAAGTGACCCCGAGGATGTTGCCAATTATGTCTCCACAGGATTGGTTTATATAACTTGAAGTTTAGGACCACAAAGAAGAACTGCATGTTTGATACATGTTTTGTACATTGAGATTTAGACATGTTTACTATATAAGTCTATATAATTAATGTGACCCGAGGGCGGGACATGTTTGAACCCAGGGACGTGATGAAAATAACTTATTTAGAAGTAAACTAAACAATGCTATATGCTAACTTTATTAGCTCTGTACTTGAAGATTTCCAATATTAACAAGCAATTATCAAAGTATTGCAAGCAATGCCAACGTCCCTTAACGTTAAGACCTCCACAGGAAGTATGCCAGCGACATTTTAAAGGGCCATGACCTTTCAGTTATGCCTTTGTGGGTGATATAAATAATGTATAAATTGTAGTCGAGGTCAGTTTTTTATTTTTCAAATAGTAAATTTTGTCAAGATATTTAATTTGTTCACATATGAATCATATCCATCAATAACAGCTTGACAACTTAAACTAAATTAATAATTTGACCCCGACAGCCAATGTCATTCAAAAGTCACGATTATATTTGAATAATTCAACATGTCTTGTTTGTTCCATGTGTTGTTTTGTCCAAGTATAATTCTGTAAAGTTAAATATAAAGTTAAGATAATTAAAGCAAATATCAATAATTTGACATTGACCGTTAAGGTCAATTAAAGGTCAAGAACACCTTAGACTTTGTCATTTGTGTTCTCATGTAAAAGTATATGTCAAAACTGTAAATAATTATGACAATCTTAGCAAAATTCAATAATAAGACCTTCAAGGTCCAGTCATTTATAAGTGAAGGTCATAATTAATTTATGAAGGTCTTGCCTAAAGGTTTGACGTTTCAAAGTATGAATATATTTCATTTATAAATAACAGTAATAGCCAATTATAGCATACGAATCGAGCAAAATTTAAAAAAAATACCATGAATATCAAGGTAATTTATGAGTCAAGGTCAAGTTTAGTCTTACCCTCTTGAAGGTCTTGACAAAAGGTATTTTTTGTGTCCAAGTTTGAAGAAAATCCACAAAGAAATGAAAAAAGACTAATGTTTATGGATGGCAACATGGGAGCACATGGGTGCTATATGACTGTAACAATAGGTGAATTTTTTTTCTCGGAAAAGGTCTAAACTAAAACAAGGCAGTCTGACGGACAGCTAATTCCCAATCCGCAGCAGACATGAATGTATACTTCTTGACCTTTAACAGACCATGAACTGATGTTGTGCCATGTATAGTATAAGCATATAGTCTCATGATAGTAATTTTTGTGCCAAGTTATTTAAAATCTTTCATAAAGTCAAAAAGTTATGGAGAAAATTTTACCTTGACCTTGTGGGTAGTAACCTGGATGTTTGGTTTTGCACATCATGTCATAATGGTGATCTTTTCTGCCAAGTTATTTAAAAAAAAATTCCAGCGGTTTAAAAAGGTTATGGAGCTGACACAAAATTGGACTTTTTTTTGGGAAACAATTCAGTTATTGCACTCAGCACATCGTCTCATAATGGTGATCACTTGTGCCAAGCTATTTAAATATTTTTGAAGCGGTTTAAAAGTTATAAAGCGGACACTTTGTATGTACTTTTAAATGCTTGACCTTTAAGTGTGACCTTGACCTTGGGGGTAGCAACCCAATTATTGCGCTCTGCACAACGTCTCATAATGGTGATCGCTTGTGTAAATTTATTTCTAAAACTTTTCATCTGTTTAAAACATTTGGAGCGGACACGAGCCGTAGACTTTTAATACTTGACAATTAAGTGTAACCTTGACCTTGGGGTAGTAACCCAAGTATTTATTGAGCTCTGCATATCTTCTCGAAATGGTGAGCACTTGTGCCAAGTTATTTCAAAAATTTTTTAGCGGTTTAAAAAAAATGTACACTTTTAAACACTTGACCTTTAAGTGTGACCTTGACCTTGGGGATACCCCCCCCCCCCACAATTATTGCGCTCTGTACATTGTCTCATAATGGTGATCACTTGTGCCAAGCTATTTAAAACAAATCAGTGGTTTAAAACCTTTGGAGCGGACATGAAAGTGTTACGGACGGACAGACGGACGGACGAACAGACAGGGGGAGGCTATTTCTATCATCCCCTTCCCGCTATACAGAAGGGGATAAATAATTAAGTACATAATCTCCCTTCTGCCATCTATCCTTACTTAAAATTCATAAAAATATATTCATTACTTTTTGAGTTTTCAGAATAAATTGCAATTCATGTCATACTTTAAGTCAGTTTTTGTCATAGCAACCAGATTTATTAACATAGAAAGAAAAAAAATGACGTGCATAATTTCCATACTGCCATCTATCTACATTTCAAGTTTCATATTTTCAGTAATTTTTTTTAGTTATCACGGGTTTCACTTTTTTCCGGCTGACTGACGGCCTCACAGACAGACAAACTGACGGGCGACTGGCAAACTTAAGTCACCTCCGGTTAAACCAGTAAAGAAA
>NW_026862143.1:0-71573 GCF_026571515.1 Ruditapes philippinarum | reverse complement strand
TTTTTAAAGAATTAAGTGATTTATTAAAATAGTTGCTATCTAACAATAAAACACCAAATCAATTAAAAAATGGCGTTAAATTGCTAAAAGAATTGGAATGATTCGCATGGAATCTTTTTTGACCTGAAAAACACCTTTTTAAAAAAATTAAAAATATGTAAATTATCAATATCAATATTCAAATAAAGAAATTTGTTTTGATTGATTTATTTACAGTTTCTTTTAGAAGAGTTTAAATTGAAGTTTTGTCAAAATGCATCAGAAATTTGACAAATTACCAGAAGTACTTTTCTGTTTGATTGAGCCTTAACTGTAAGTATTGCTTAGTTAAGTACATGTAGGTGGTGATCACGTCATCTTCATCTATTTTTTTTTTTTGTACCCAAAACTAGGGGTGTCACGGTTAGAAAAATGCTTACCGTTTAATCGGCGATGTAATAACAGTGTTGAACGTTTAACCGACCATACTAATAAAATCATTAGATTTTCAACATTATCTTTGTTTCTTTATGACAAGATATGCCATATTATTTATATTTTGTTGTACTCAAAATGATTATAATACATATTCGAATATGGAGTAACTATTTTTCCGCTAGGGTTGGACCATATTCAATCAGATTGGAAAAAGTACATAGTAGAGTATATAACTTAAATACAAACAATTGTAATATCTTGTCATAAAAATTATGGATATTTAGTATCAAGTTAAACGTTTTATGCCCCTAAGTCAAATACAAAGCTTGGTTACTGGTTCTTGAATTTTCTAACCAATTTTTAGTTAAAAAACGACCATACCTGTTTAAACAGATAAATGTGACACCCCTACCCAAAACTTATCCTGCAGAATTCGTGGAATTGACTCACTTTTTTTAAATTTTGGGGACTGTCCTTTTTAAAGGGGGTTTTAAAATAAAATACCTAAATGAGGATTTGGGTCATGTTGACTTGTTAAAACACTGGGGGAAAGAAAGGTTGATATATTCTGCAGGTAAAAGATAAGAAAAGATACGGGGTGAACTTCTGCCATTTTCAGGTTGTTTCACATTCATTTTTCTCCTCAATCTTGACATAATTATTGGTTTCATATTGATATTGTCTTTAAGTAAAAGACATTTTTTTTCTATTTCCCTTGAAAAAATTAAAGGAAACAACAAAAGATAACAGTACAATATTTGTTGAAATGTAAGTCTTAAATGAACTTTCATCCCTTTTTTGGAACTGCATAAATTTTTTAGAAAAAAATTTAAAGTTTTGGAGTAATCCCAAACATAAAGAGTCTGGCAACGCACCGTTTGGCGGGCATCCCCTTCCTTTTACTTTTCCAAAGGGTTATACCTGCTTTAAAGGGGAGCTTTGGGTTAAAATTTATTAGGTGCATGGTCACTTTTTTCAAATATGATAAAGTATATTAAACACCAGACATTAATTTGAAAATAAAAATTTAACTTTCCTCATTTTCAGCATGATAAACAAGTTGAAACTACATTTTAATGTAACACTACCAAAATTTGCTGTCATTACTTACTGCAGAGACAGCCAATCAGAATATGATAAATGAGCCGCGTCATGACAAAACCAACGTAATGGGTTTGCGACCAACATGGATCCAGACCAGCCTGCGCATCCTTGCAGTCTGATCAGGATCCATGCTGTTCACTTACAAACCCTATAACAAGTAGAGAAACTGATAATGAACAGCATGGATCCTGATCAGACTGCGCAGGCTGGTCTGGATCCATGCTGGTTGCAAACCCATTGTTGGTTTTGTCATGATGCCGCTCAAATGTTTTTTTTTTAAGACTGGTGCTATGTTATATATTTCAGGCACTACAGTATCTTTTACAACCAGTCTTGGAATCTTTGATATACATGGATAGAAAAATATGGTTGTGTGAAAAAGGCTTGCAGGCAGATATCATACCTGTATTTGATGAATTGATTTCTCCAAGAAATCTGGCATTAGTTGCTTGGAAATAAAATATAATGTAAAACAAGATGTGTTTTGTCAATGTCTCCATCTCAAGTATTGTCAAAAGGGAGCGGAGGTCTTGCTGTTAAGGTGTCTGTGACGTGTCTCTCAACCCAGGGATTGTGGATTTGAAACCTACTCTGGTCATAATATTGTTCTTCATGACACTAGTACTTGTTAGTTCAAGGAAGCAGACTCAGAAGTGATATATATAATGTGTCAGGACTTGTTTTATAATTAAGCTTAAATAAATGATATGTTAAAAAACCCATAATGCCTCAGAAATGCCTTTAATTGTAGAATGCAGTGTTATTTTGGTGACCTGTTATAGTTTCTAAAAAGTTACTCAATGGCCAATAACCTGAACCATCTTTTGCCTCTGTTACCTTTGGCATAGTTATAGTGATTTTGTATGGAAGTCATAATACTACTTTGTTTACATTTTACTATGTTTATGACACATAAATTCAATTTCAGTGTGACTTTGCTCATGTGATAAACATTTTTAAACCCATTTTTATATGCCCGAAAGAATTTCGGGCATATTATGTTATACCCTCTGGCGTCCGTCCGTCTGTCCATTAGCAATTTGGTTTCCGGAGCATAACTTAAGTTCCATTTGGCCCACAATATTCAAACTTCATACTAGGATTATTGCCCATATTGGGTAGAAGACCCTTATTGATTTTGGGGTCACAAGGTCAAAGTCACTATGACCTTAAAACTGAAAACACTTTCCGGGGCATAACTCAAGTTCCATTTAGACCACAATATTGAAACTTCAAAGGAGGATTGTTATTTGAAGGAGGAAATACTTTATTTAATTCCCATGTCTTACAAATGCATCATCTTAATTTAAAAAAAATCACTTTTGGGCATATAATGCTCCGCCAAGCGGTGCTCTTGTTAACTGTTATTAAACTTCTTTGTCTTTTCTGAAGAATGTTTCTGAGGCATAATGTGCATTTTAACTAAATATCTTTATACTAGTAACAGCAAAAATATGATGAAATTTCCTCAATTTTGATCTTAAACACACATGATCAAACAGAAACTGCAACATTTTCTTTTCGGCTAAAGGTTCTTGCTTTTTCACTGTCATAACTTACCCGAAATTTAGTTCAATGTCATGCATTTCAAATCATGATAGAGGTTAAAGCATACAAAACTTGTGCCTACCATTGATGCTGGGACAGGTAGAATATTCTTGAATATCTGAGTTAAAATATACTTATGTATATGTATTGTTAACAAACAAGAGGGCCATGGCCCTGAAATCGCTCACCTGTATATAGGACCAAAGGCGGGGCCACTTTTAACCCAGGGGCTTTTATTTGAACAAACTTGGTAGATGCCCATTTGTAGATGTTTCATGATAAATATCTCTTCTAAGCTCTAGCTCTAAGAAGACTTTTTAAGTTTTTACTATACACATATTGGGAAAAACAATGACCCCACCCCCTCTGGGCGGGCCAATTTTGTCCCTAGGGCTTTTATTTGAACAAACTTGGTAGACACTCACTAGAAGATAATTCATGCTTAATATCTAAACTCTAGCTCTTTGGACTTTTTAACAGAAGATTTTTTAAGTTTTTACTATACATATGAGGAAAATCAATGATCGCCGGGGCAGGCCCAATTTTAACCCCAGGGCCCTTATTTGAACAAAAATGGTAGACACTCATTAGAAGATGTTTCATGCTAAATATCTTAGCTCTAGCTCTAAGGTTTTTTAAAAGAAGATTTTATTTAAGTTTTTACTATATACATAAAGGGAAAAACAATGACCCCTTGGGCCGGGGCCAATTTTGACCCCAGGGCTTTTATTTGAATAAACTTTGTAGACACCCACTAGAAGATGTTTCATGCTTAATAGCTAAGCTCCAGCTATTTGGTTTTTTTTTAAAAAGAAGATTTTTTTAGTTTTCACTATATACAAACAAGGAAAATCAATGACCCCCCCCCCCCATGGATGGGGCCAATTTTGACCCCAGAGCATTTATTTAAACAAACTTGGTAGACACTGACTAGATGATGTTTCATGCCAAATATTTAAGGTCTAGCTCAACCAGAGTTCTGCTTGGAATTAAATTCTTTGTACAATTTTTAAAGTTGACTACCAAAGGAACATTCCTGTGAAGTTTGGATGAAATTGGCTTAGTGGTTTATGAGGAGATGTCTTTTAAAGTGAAAGTTTACGGCCGGACAAAAAGCGATCACAAAAGCTCGCCATGTCACTTTGTGACAGGTGAGCTAATAAGCAAGATAGCTATACAATGTACTTCAAACAACTTTTATTTCAATTATAGAAAAGTACAAATTACCTAGCATATAACAAAAATGATTTTAACACATGTACATTACAATCAGTCAAAATACTTGAAACTTAAATGTACCTTTTCTCCATAAGAATAGTAAGTATGGCTATAGCAGAAACATTCATTAACTAATATACTGTCAATAAAAATTAACAAATATACAACACATTGGAACTTTATCAATTCTCAAGCCAAACTCACTCTTTTTTCATGTCTGATTAATTTAAAACTACTTGCATTACCTAACTATAAAATAATTAAATATGGTAAACAGAAACTGAAAAATTCATCTAAAACAATAACCAGTTTAATCCTTTACTGATTGGTCATTTCAAATATAGAATCAGCCAATCAGAATGCATGATTCATAGACTGGAGGAAGAACCTTGTTAAATCAACAATAGATGAAACTGAAAAATGCTTTGGCCTATAGGTTAAATCTAATGCTACAGTAAATGAACATTATATGCAGTGCCTTTTAACTTTGATTTGTAAGCACTGCTTACTTACTCTATGTACTGACCCATTCATTATATTGATATAAAGTCTTAGGAATAAAATACTTAAATTAACATCTCATATTCTCTTCATCCGCACCACAATTTTAACAATTTTGATTAACAACACAAAGTGTCAAACCCTAAACCCATTGGTCACGGGTTATACACACTGGAATCACAACTCGTATGACATCTTCATATGACATATGTACCTGTTGTTTTCCCAAGAAACTACATGTTATACCTGCTAAATTTGTGTAATTGATATACCCTACTTTGAATTTATCAGGATTCAGTATTTAAATAAAACAAATTGAGATTCCAACAGTATACAGCATGATCAAGCTGTAGCACAGATGTGCAACCAACAGAATTTGTTTTTAGGTCAAGTTCTATGTTACAACACTGTGAAGGTCATAATATGGTGACATTCTCGCTTTACTGCTGAAGAAAGACTTCATGTGCCCTTCTGTGTATTATTTCCGGCACAAACAGGCACTCGAGTAGGACCACCTGATGTTCCTAAAGCTAGCTGCTAGCTAGAGAGCTTCCTTACATGAAAGAATTAAAAAATTTTGGCAGGATTCTAACCCACAACTGCAAAGGAACCAACAAAAGATAACATGAATAAGGCTACCCTTTTTTCCATATACAATGTTCTAAAGAATTATTCAGATTGGCATTCAAAAAACTTGAAGTACAAGTCACTTTTTTTATTGTAAAGATCAAATCAACAGAATAAATCTTAATAAATTCGGTACAAAAACAGTTTTTCAATTACACATAAAATTACAATTAGTAATAAAATCCATATATCTTTCTATTAACGCTGCAATTTCATTCTATAGCCTAAAATCAATATTATTTAATCCTTAATCTACTGTATTTTGGTAATGGATTTGCCCTGCTTTGAATTTGGAACAATCCATTTAAAATTGTAGGGATTTCAACATCAAAATATACAAAAATTAAGCTGTCAGCAGTATAGAGCATAGTGAGATTTTCAGACGGGCCCAGTATCTATCGATACTGATGTGAAAGGTGAATCACTTGGCTCCAGCCGGGTAAGGGCTTATGCTTTTACATCAATCTGTAGCCAATCCTGTGTGTTTTTTCCCTTCAGAGATCTCTCATTAACATCTCTACCATGTCCATGTCTTGATGATAATTTAACACGCATATTGTCTCTCAAAAAAAAACGCAGACATAATTTTCCTTATTGGCAGAACTTTGTGATTGTCAACACCTTAAATAAGTACTACACGCTCAGTCCACTCGAGTGTTATGATATTTTTTCTTTCAAGAAATAATGTCAACATTTCGGCACTACTGCCTTCAGTTTATTGTAAATCTTCTTTCGTAATTCAACAATGAATGTGGTCGTCTTTCTACCTTCTATCTAATGATGAGGTCCTTTTAACTAGTACTGAAACATAGAAAACTAACAAAATTAATTTTTTCAGCAGCTCTTTAAACAATACAAATATTATTTTTAGGATAGTAAAAGTAAAAATACAGTGACTGCATTATTCATAAATGAACTATAAAAATTAAGATAGCTTCCAGTCTAATCCTTTTTGTATTGTTTGTAAAATGTCATGTGTATAGATATGTTCTTTTGTGACAATTAATATATATTTAAACTAAAATTTAGTGATATATAAGTGTTCGGTAGATTTTAAAAGACTTATTCTTTAAAAGACCACAATATTATACCAAATATATGCATACCTGTCAATGTTTAGACGTCCGACAATGTCTCGAACTTGTGCGATCAGTTTCTCATTTTTCTGCGGTTGTTCAAGTATGACAGAATGCAGTCGAGCCATGTATGTATCTATAGTCTCCAGGGTGGGAATCTCGTTACTACCTGAACAGTGAAATAACAGACAAATTATCTAAACAGATCTATACAACATATACGGGGTATCTATAGTTTCTAGATTCTTGATCTCATTTAGAGACAAGTTATCACATCAGATCTATACTTCACTTATATAAATTGCATACAGCTATCTATAGTTTCTAAGGTCTGCATTTCATTTTAAAGTGGAAATTATCACATCATCTATACTGCAGCTATATGAGCTTCCTACAGGATATCTATAGTTTCCCTAATCAGCATTGTAATTACAGTGAAAAAGAGACGAGTTATTACATCAGATCTATACTAAAACTATATGAGTTTCATACAGGGTATCTATAGTTTCCCTAGTCAGCATTGTAATTAACAGTGAAAAAGAGACCATTTATCACATCAGATCTATACTACAATTATATGAGTTTCACACAGGGTATCTATAGTCTCTCGTTTCAGCATCTTATTTTAGAGTGAATAAGAATCAAAGTTATCTCATCAGATCTATCTATAAATGACCTCCATCAGTTCCTATCATTTTCCTTCAGTTAGGTTTTAAATGTAACGGGCAACAGGTTTGAAATGTAACAGGCAACAGGTTTTAAATGTAACGGGTAACTCTTCTATTTTACTGGTGGTAGACCGTATTGTTATTCTCAGCATTTTTAGGAGCTCAGGCACATGAGCAGAACTGTTTGTCTATTATAAACCTTGGTACTTCACGCACATGAAAGAATCCAAAGTCACTGTTTGGACTTGAAACCACAGTCTACATGATTCAAAGACGACCACTTAACCACTTGGTCATACAGCCCCAACTAGTGACAATTAGCCCTTCGCCTGTAATGTATTTTATCCATGCCACAAGGGCAGACAAAGTTCAGCCAGCAAATTTTAACTGATCATGGTCTGCACTGTTCGCTATTCAGTCAGATCATATTTTGCCTAAGATTGTAAATTAGTTTTGTCTAGAATGAAAGATGAGAAAGTCTTTTTAAGATATTTTATTAAGGTAATAGTAAGAAGGAATAATAATATGAATAAGACAACTACCTGGCAGTGGTATATTGTTGAAGTTTGCTGTTAAAGTTTGTCTTAGAGCATCAAGGTGACCTTGTAATGCCATGTTGTTATTCCTCTGCTGAATAGCTTCAACTTGAAGTTTGTCTATAGCCTGAAACAATGATAATATGAGCCGCGTCATGACAAAACCAACATAATGGGTTTGCGACCAGCATGGATCCAGACCAACCTGTGCATCTGCGCAGTCTGATCAGGATCCATGCTGTTTGCTTACAAACTCTATTACAAGTAGAGAAACTGACAGCAAAGATTGGACCAGGTTATAATAAAAAATAAAATTCTTGACCAATACATGTATATTTCTCTAAGAAATAATGAAAGTACTCATGTTGGAGAAAATGTGTTTAGGAAAACTTTCATTTTTCTTCGAGTTGTTATGCAAAACAAAAATAAAAGAAATAGGATATCTAACCTATATTGCCAAAGAAGTATTGCTTTGAAAATAAAATTGAAACATAACAATGACCACTTACCTGTTTCATATTTTCTATATGTTTACTAAGTATAGCATTTTGTTCTTCTAGCTCTGTAGTCTGTTTACGTAGCTGTCGTAACTCCCCTTCTCTAGCTGTAAGAATAATTTCATTAAATATAATCAAAGAATTCACATGAAAAACATGTTACCCCTGACACTAAGAATTTGCTTTGTTTGTATTTAAGTAAAAAATATACTGTTATGGAATAGTGTCAACTTTGAAGCTCTACTGATTGACTAGGATCAAAGAACCAATATAAAGCAGACAATATTTTGTGCAAAAATATGACATACTGTATAAGTTGGATAATTTCTTTTATAAAAGATTTAAAGGCATCTATCAATATTTTTACCAACATCAGATGCAGACTGAAAAGAGTTAAGCTACCTAACAATGTCCTATACTTATCTAAAACATGAAATATTTATTCATTTCTGGGGCATAATGTGCTTAAACTGTAAAATGGACTTGCTGTCAATTTATAACAGTCCATTGTCTTAATAACAAGGAATCAGTATTACAGTTTGGTCAGATTTCAAACCAAAAAACTTAACCAAAGTGTGTGGTGAGTGCAATAGCTCTCCCTATTTCTCTAAAAGTAAAGCTAACAAAAGAGTTAAAATAAAGAGTGATAGTAATATTACCTTTATTATGATCGAGGAACTCTTCAGTAAAGATAGGAATCTCAAATGCACTAGTGTCATTCTCTTCTTCTTCCTGTAACACAATCTTATATTTTTATCCTTTAGGAATTAGAATCTAATAATGAAGCATGAAACATACTGTATAAGTGGGTATTTCCGCGTGTTGAAAAGTTAGCGAATTTAAGATTATTAGCGAATTTAAAATTATTGACATTTCCTGTGAGGAAGTAGCAAATCGTGCAAGGGTAGAATTTGATGACAGGTTGGTTGATATCAATGCTAGAAAAACTTTTAGCGATTTTTGTCAATTCGCTAAATTTGCCAATATTTCCGCGTCGCTAACTTCACCACTTTTACAGTATGAAAATATAAAATTACAATTGTGTATCTTTAAAATTAAAACTATCAACAAATGATTATCAAACATGTAAGGCCCATAGCAATTCTTTTTAAGTTCGGACTGTAGTTCTGACTGGCAAAACAAGCTTTTTAAGGTCACGGTCAAAGTGACCTTTAACTTTGTTTAACTGACATCAATATCAATAAGGGTCATCTATTAGTTATACAAGGTCTGATCTACAACCAACAATCTGAAGTTTAACATCAATGCAGATATGATTGATTTTAACATTGATTTTAACACATTTGTGAACATATATATTGGTGGTTATATCCTTTTTCAAAGCTTACATGGATAATTAATCAATATATATTAATATTTGTTCACAATTGACTGAAAACAATAAACAATTTGTATCATCATGGGAGTGATATCATAAATATCTCATTGTAAAATATTTAAAGCTCCACGCCACCAGATGAGCGAAAATATTTCAATAAAATCAAACCTGAGAAAAATGTACTAAGATTTTAGGAAAAGTGTAAAGATTCAAAGTTCTAGTAATAATTTACGTATAATATGCGATTAATGACCGATTTTTCAGTATTTATAACTATATTTCTACTGCGTTATTAACGCAGTAAGGGCTATTTTTGCATATTTTGTCCTCTTTTGAGTAATTTACGTGGGTTGTAAGTGCCATTGATGCTTCCTTTTGGTTATTTCACTGAATAATTCTTTTAAAAACATTTTCAAAATTTTCATGAAAATTAGCATGAATCTGGAGGCGTGCCATAATAAAATCAAAGCAAAATAATAAAAAATATATTATTTACCTCCACTCCACTACTATCTTTATCCATTTCAGCTAAAAAACAACAACAAAAACAACGTTAATTATGTATAGTAAAATATCGAAACATTTTGCAACATGTAGAATCAATTTTCTCTTTAGAACTGCATTGATTTTAAGTGTAGATACTGTAAACTCATTATATTTTCTTATTCACAACTTTTTTTGGTGATTTATTGGTGATGATATCATCATTAATACTATAAAGATTGACTAAATTTAACTTTGCTAACTAAATCTATCACCAGATTTAATCTTTCCGGAATGATGGCAAGAAATTCTCATGCATTATTAATTATAAGATCCAAAAAGAGTTAAAAATTTCCATCAACAAAAAAATGCAAGTTTACATCATACAGCTGTTACTGTAATAATGAATGGAAAAAAAAACTACTCATTCATTAACTAACCATGTTTAATGATGATTTGAAACATGACTCTGAAACCATTCCATTTCAAATCCATACAAACTGGGCTAAAGTTTAAATTTTTTCTTCAACCTTCCCCCTTATGAACCTCAATAGACCTGTCCAACATCTGTTATGGAACTGTCTAAATCATTAACTTTACAAAAATTTAAGAGGAAAATTTAAAGTCAGTCAGCCAGCTGTATTGAGACAGTCCAGACTGCACCCTGGCCAGTGGGTTTATACTTGTGACAAAAAAACACTGTTTTTTTGGTTCCTGAAGTATAATAACCATCATCCTGTCCCTAAACGCCATTATAAAATTGTTGAGGACAATGTTGTTCATGATCATTCAAGAGATTGACTATCTTCCTACCACTTACCACAAGATGAATTTGTTTTGTTAACATTAAATGTATGTGTTATATTATTTTGAAATAAGCTCACAACATGTGATTTGGCCACTTTTTATGAAGTAATGCTGATTTTGTGAATGATGCATTGCGGTCGCACTTGTGTCTGAATTAAATTTATACGTTTCCTTTAATTGTCATATGAGTAGTAGGTTGGCAAATGTCTTTGGATTACCAAAATTTAAAAACAAGTTGCAGGTTTAAGATTACCTTTCATACGTTTCTCTTGTTGTTGTTTAAACTGTTTGTACGACTCTGTTTTCTGGTAGGCTTCCATCTCCCTGTTATATCTCTCTTTATCTCGGTCAGCATCGTCCAGATATTTCTGTAAAATGTAGGTAATATCATACTAGTGATATCAATGTGTTTTAACTTTAACTTTATCTCGGTCAGCATCGTCCAGGTATTTCTGTAAAATATGGGTAATATCATACTAGTGATATCAATGTGTTTTAACTTTATCTCGGTCAGCATCGTCCAGGTACTTCTGTAAAATATAGGTAATATCACACTAGTGATATCAATGTGTTTTAACTTTATCTCGGTCAGCATCGTCCAGATATTTCTGTAAAATATAGGTAATATCATACAAGTGATATCAATGTGTTTTTAAACTTTATCTCGGTCAGCATCGTCCATATATTTTAGTAAAATATGGGTAATATCATACTAGTGATATCAATGTGTTTTAACTTTATCTCGGTCAGCATCGTCCAGATGTTTCTGTAAAATATGGGTAATATCATACTAGTGATATCAATGTGTTTTAACTTTAACTTTATCTAGGTCAGCATCATCCAGATATTTCTGTAAAATATAGGTAATATCATACAAGTGATATCAATGTGTTTTAACTTTATCTCGGTCAGCATCGTCCAGGTATTTCTGTAAAATATAGGTAATATACTAGTGATATCAATGTGTTTTAACTTTATCTCGGTCAGCATCGTCCAGATAATTCTGTAAAATATAGGTAATATCATACTCGTGATATCAATCTGTTTTCAGAATTCAACATGACTTATCACTAACAGTGATTCATACATTTACAGATCTGCAACTTTTATGCAAAATAAGGCAAATATAAGTATCTTGAGAATGCTTTTATATTACATTCATTTATAATCCAGTATGTTATTACAACACTTGTTAAAGTCGTGATTGAAACATCGATAGCAAAAATTAAAGTTAGACTGAGACTTGAACTATAGTTATTTTTGGCGTGGAACAAATTACCAATTCAACATTAAACATATGCAGGCAGACGTGAAAAAGTAAATCTATCTAATAACAAATACTTTTATATTGTTCGTAAATAAATTCCAATTTTCAATGGCATCCATCACTGGCCAAGAGAATAGCACAACACTGACCAATAGGCAGTATATCACATTTATAGCTTCATTTATATCAATATATTTTTGTTGTCAAAGTCAAACTTAAACAGTATTTATCCTATGAGTATATAAAAGACACTATATAACTTCATTGACACTACATGTATATATCTTCATTGTCAACTTGATATAATCCTAAAAAGCTTTACCATACAGCCTGAAAGGAACAAAGACCTGACCATCACCATACTATTCCCACAAAAACAATTATGGGACAGCTGGTGTACATTATCAAATATAAAATCATGATGACAGTTACAGATGAAGGATGTTTGAATTTACAAGTAGTGATGATAATGATAATCTAAAGGGTTGGTTGTCACTTAAAGCACCTTGACATATTTGTATTTTTTTATATCGAAAGTTTATTGTCACTTGAAATCAAATACAGAATATTTAGTTCCTATAAACACAATGATTATTGATTAAGCCCCTTTCTTCGTCTTCGTCTTTTTATGCTTCCAATACGTGACGAGGAAAATTTGCCACAACCCCTTACGGTTATGACAAAAATTACAATGTTTTACCAAAAATAGCAAAAAACAAAATATTTTCAATAGTAAATCAGGTTGATGTATATGATTTCATTGATTTTATAAGGCTATGAGCATACTGAATGTCATATAATCACATTGTGTTTATTAGCATATAATGGCTTAGTACCTATTATGGGAATGCCAAGGAATTTCCCAATGATATTGGAAATTTATGAGTAAAATACAATGATTTTTTTAAAAAATGTTTTTGTAATTGTCTTAACATTTTAGTATTTAAAATTTTTATATGATTTTTTATATGATTTTTATATGATATTTGTATTGAAGGATATATATAAAGTTCATTATTTCATGACAAAGCTGAAACATGAATAACAATTCCTAGAAAAGTATACTCATACAAAATAAAATTTCAAAGTTCATTATACATTTCAAAAATGCAATCATTGCTTTAAAGGGACTCAACTGAGGTTTTCTGAAATGAAGGAACTTATTTACCATATGAAGCAAGTCTGGACAAACAATTTGTGTCTAACATTACCTATCCTTCTCTCGCTTAATTTTTCCAGAATAATAATTAATTTTCTTTTGTGCATAATGGTAAAATATGTTTAAATGTTTTTACCCTCTTAGTGTATTTTATCATTATTTGTTGTGGAGATTCCAATTTTAAATGCACTTGTTAATATAGGTTATAATTTTTCAAACTTTGCGTTTAGGCTTTTTAAGCATCAGCTGAGTCCCTTTAATTTCAATTTGACTTAGAATTTGCCAGTGACATAAAAGTGTGAGACCATGTACGATTTCTGAAGTCCAGTTAATCTTCAATGAAAAAAGATACAAAACAATATAATTATTATACTTGAGAACTTCTGTCACATTTTGATAATAATCTAAAATGAGAATATACAAGGCATTCTATCACATTTGTTTTGAAAAACTTCTGTTCAATTTTGATGATAATCTAACAATTGGGAGTGGAGGGAAGGACAGGAACATTAACATATGAATGTATTGATAATAATCTAAAATGAGTATAAACAAGGCAATCTGTCAGTTGTTTTGAAAAACTTCTGTTACATTTTGATGATAATCTAACATGGGAGTGGAGGGAAGGACAGGAAAATTAACTTTATAAATATATATCAATGACCTTTTATCTCCATATTATTTTATTTAGTAGCATCTGGTACACACCCATAAACAGATGCTTGTATAACACTGTGTGTGGGTTTTTTAATATCCCACTAGTAAAACAAAAACATTATAACATGTATGATTTTTCAAGGCCGTTGTCCACAGTACCGGTGGTCCACAGCAATATTTGAAACTAGAACTATCACTAAATGCGATTTATACCCCCGCAAGACTGCTTCGAAAATGAGGATGTTACTAGTAACAGAATATCTTGTAAAAGAATTGAAATAGAGTTATAGTTGTGGGCAATTTAAGATAGTTGTGGTTCTTGTATGTTGCATTTCTTTTCAATGTGGTTGGCCATTGATGAAGTTTTATTGAATTACTCTGTAATAAATCCAGAAAGACCAGGATAAGGAACAAATGGCAATAACTCTACAAATACTGCAGATGGAGTTATGGTTCTTGTGCACTGCACTTCATCTCACTGCCCTTGACCATTGTATGAAGTGTCTATGAATTCCAATCATTAATTTGCAAGTTATGCACTGGACAATAAAGAGTAACAAAGGGCAAAAACTTTAAAATGAGTCAAGAAAGAGTTATGGTTTCTGTGCACTGCATTTCCTCTCAATATACTTGACCATTGTATGTAATACATGTAGTATTGAATTCAAACTAGTAGTTTTCAAGTTATGCTATGAACAAGAAAAAAGCAATGGAAAAGTAACAAAGGCCAATAACTCTATAATTACTCTGATAAGAGTTATAGTTCTTGTGCACTGCACTTCATCTTATTGTGCTTGACCATTGTATGAAGTTGTTTTGAATTCCAAACAGTACATTTTAAGTTATGTTCAAGACAAGGAAAAGTATCAAAGGGTAATAACATTGTAATTTGTCAATATGGAATTAGGTTCTTGTGCACTGCACTTCCTCTTAATGTGCTTGACAACTGTATTTAGTTGTATTGACTCCGGACAAAAAAAAGCAATGTAAAAAGTAACAAAGGGCAATAACTCTGTAATTAGTCAAGATGGTTCTTGTGCACTGCACTTCATCTTATTGTGCTTGACCATTGTATGAAGTTGTTTTGAATTCCAACCAGTAGTTTCCAAGTTATGTTTCGGACAAGGAATTGTTATAAAGGGCAATAACTCTGTAATTATTAAAGATGGAGTTATGGTTCTTGTGCACTGCACTTCCTCTCATGACCATTGTATGAACTTGAAGTAATATTGAATTCCAACCATTCAAATAATGGTCTGGACAAAAGAAAGCAATGGAAAAGTAACAAAGGGCAATAGCTCTGTAATTTCTTTAAATAGAGTTATGGTTCATGTGCACTGCACTTCCCTTTATTATGCTTGACAATTATATGAAGTTGAACATCAAATTTCATGGTATTGTACTTTTTCATGACTTCTATTGTTGGCATTGTACAATAAAGAGAAATAAAAAAAAAAACAAGAAAACATGGCAATGCCATGAAACCAGGTTTTCAATTATCACCATTGTAGATAAATATGTTGTATTTGAAATACAAATACAAGCAACAAACAATGTAACTATGTGCAATGTAAAACATGAATAATGTAGGAGGAATTGCCACAGAGGAAGTTTTCACTAAAAATTGAAAATTTGTTTTCAAATTTAAGTTTTATGAGTAAATAATACTTACCCGACAGTACCATATGGATTCCTTCCGTTAATTTCTCACAATTCGCTAAACTATTAACACCGGAAGTAAGCTCTTCAATTAACTCCCCTTACTTCCGCCACGTGTTAAAGATGTCAGTTTCAAATGAAGGCGACCAAATCGCCCATGAAACTTTAACAGAGAGAGGGGTAGGTTAGGGGTGGGTAGTGTACTGTCGGGTAAGTATTATTTACTCATAAAACTTAAATTTGAAAACAAATTTTCAATTTTCATTTCGTAAATAAACTTACCCGACAGTACCATATGGATTAACCCAGATTAAAAAAGCAGTAAACTGAAAGGAGGTGGGTAGTTAAGTTTCAAAAAAATATCTATTACATTCATTAATAAAACATAAACTTGTTTTAATATCAAATGAAAAATAGACACATTAAACACTTACCTAAAGTGTTTCCCAATATTTCCACACCATGTTAAGTAAAACAATACCAGTTGAACATGTATAACTGCTAACCCACTATTTACAGTTGCACAACAATATATATAAGTTCATCCCAACTGTACAAGAATACCGTAAATACTCAAATTTACAAAAACATCCAGTCGCAATTCGCCGGAAAAACAGAGTTTGTACACACCACCTTGGTGAAAAACAATAACTTCTGTAACAACATTTACTTGAAATCCAAAACACTTGTATCTACGTTTTTTGAGATAATGTTTAATGAAGGTGGTCTCTCTGAAGAACCAATCTGCCGCATCCAGTACCTGATCCAACGACGCACCTTTGAACAATGCCCAGGAAGGCCCAATACTTCTAGTCTGGTGACCTTTAATTTTTCCAGTAGATTTCTTACTCATTTTGTAAGCATACTTAATAATATTAACTAACCATTTAGAAATAGTCTGACTTGTCACTGGATGATGAGGTTTAATAACACTTAAGAAAAGTTTAAGTTCATTTTTAGAGTCTTTAACTCTAAAACTTTCAGTCTTTTTCAAGTAATAAGTCAAAGCCCTCTTAGGGTCTAAAAATTTTCCCTCGAAAAAGATGGAATGAAAATCTTTCTTGAATGATGACTTGGTCTATTTGTTTTGCTAACTGAACGATATAAAAAATGTTATTCCTTTCTTCTGAATGTTTATGTTACCTTCTCCCAAATACAAGGCTTGAAGATCACTACAACGACGAAAACAGGAAATAGCTATCAAAAAACACACCTTCCATGTAATAAACTTCAAAGATGCGTCCTTCATCGGTTCAAATGGTGGCTTCTTCAGGCATTCTAAAACAAGAGGTAAATCCCATTCAGGAACTAATTTTCTAATAGGTGGACGTTCATTAAAAATGCCTCTAAGAAGGCGAATAATAAAGGGGTGTTGACCAATCTGAAATTTTTCCACAGGAGGTAAAATTGATGATAGCATAGACCGATAACCTGTAATAGTCTTATATTTTAACCCTTGGTCATAAAGGTAAGTCAAAAATTCAGCACAATCATTCAAAGAAGCTGAAAACGTATCAATCTGTTGTCTACAACACCAATTACTGAATTTTCTGAATTTGCAATTATAATCTCTTCTTGTACCTTTTCGCCATGAGGCGACAAGTAAATTTCTTGTTCTTTAAGAAAATCCCTTTGATCTGAAGACTTTGTCGATAGAAGCCATGCAGTCAACTTTAGACTCTGAGGATTTTGATGAAATATTCTCCCTTGTATTGTGACAATAGATTCTGTGACACAGGGAGTTTTATTGGTTTTGCTATCAAAACAATTTCAACAGCTGTGGAAACCAGTGCTGTCTTGCCAATTTGGGGCTATCAAAATCAGTCTGCACTTGAATAATTTCATATGGTTCAAAAACTTTCGGAATTAGCTGTATTGGCGGGAACGCATATGCATACATGTTCTGCCATGCATATAGACAGGGCATCCAAATGCAAACGCTTGGGTTGTGGAAGCCATGAGCAAAACAGTGTTGTCTGTTTGTTCTCATTGAGTTGCAAAGAGATCTATCAAGAGGTTGACCCCAAATATTGAAAATTTGAGACGTCACTGTTTTGTTCAGACTCCATTCTGTATCCCTCACTTCCTGTCTGCTCAGAAAAATCTGCCAGAAAATTCATTTTCCCCATTATGTGAACTGCTTTCAAACACAATATTGTGATTCAATGCCAGTTCCCATAACTCCCAAGTTAACAGACAAAGTGTAGGGCAACGAGTGCCCCCTGGCGATTTATATACTGACACACTGACGTGTTGTCCGACCGTATCAATACATTCTTTGTTTTTCAGAGCAGACAGAAAGTGGCGGACTGTCAGAATTACCGCCTTCATTTCTAAAATGTTTATGTGTAGTAATTTTTCCATCTTTGACCAACGGCCTTGCACTGTAAAGTTGTTCATGTGACCGCCCCAGCCCCAAGTCCCACTCGCATCGGTGGTGACAGATACTGGAAAGGAAAATCTGTTGAACAGATCTTCCCTTTAGAATGTTCTGATCCTGTAACCACCAATGGAGATGATATCGTAGCATAGGAGTTAAGGGTATATGAAACTTAAAGGCATTCTTGCCGGACTCCAAGTCTTGAGCAAATGAAGCTGTATGGTCTCATGAACAACTTTGCATTTGGAATTAAGTCTAGACAAGAGGCTATCATACCCAACACAATCATATATTGTTTTGCTGAAATCGAGCCTTGTAACAATTTTAGAACTGCATGTTTCAGGTTTGTAATTCTCTCTTGTGTTGGATAAACTAACCCCTTGTCATATTGAATAGGCCGCCTATGTAAGTGAAAATCTGAGAAGGAACTAAAGAGGATTTTTTCTTGTTTACTATTAACCCTAGTTGAAAAAGGAGATCTAGAATAATCTTTCGATCTGACATCATCTTTGAAAATGTCCGATTGGCAGCTAACCAATCGTCCAGATAAGATGTTAGAAAAAGACCTTGTTGTCTGAGATGTGCTACTATGACGGACATTATTTTGCAAAACACCCTTGGAGCTGATGTTGGCCGAAGCATAGCACTCGAAATTGGTACACCTGACCTTTGAAACAGAAACGAAGATATTTTCTGTGACCCTTGAACATTTTTACATGAAAATAACCGTCTTTCAGGTCCAGATTTATTGCATAATCTCCTTTTTGAAACTAGGTTTTAGAACTTTTGGCATAGTATCCATTTTGAAGTGAGTTTTCCTCAAATACCGGTTCAATGGCTTTAAATTTATTACAGGTCTCATTTCCCCATTTTTTCTTTGGAACTAGGAACAACGTACTGTAAAAACCTGTAAGAATCTGAGATTTGTCTACTATTTTCTATAGCGTTTTTCAATAAAAGTTCTTCTATTTCTTTTTGAATTAAATTTTCTTGATCGAAAGGTACTTTCGTCTGTTTATTCCCAAGAAATGTGGAATTTTTAGAAATTCTAGTTTGTAGCCATTCTGAACTACATCTAGAACCCATTTGTCTGTTGTTATTTTCTTCCAATTTTCTACAAAGAGTGAAATTCGACCACCTACCGGAATTTGAGGAAAACGTGCTAGAGTACTTACATGGTCATTGTTGAGTTGATCTTCCCATTTTCCTTCCATATGAACGTTTTGGAAAGAAATCGGGCTTGGAATTTTTCTTGTACTGTCCAGTGAAATTTTTGCCCCTTGGTATGACTATCTGATGGAATCTTGGGGATACGAAAATTATTGTCCCAGCCACTGCTTGTTTGCGTTGCTGGAATGTCCCTACGTAAACGTTTAGTGTCATTTGAAGAACGAACAGGTGAGAGCCTTCTTTTTCCTGTCTCTCTTTTTCAGCTCAGGTAACATATCATCTAACTGTTTCTTTTTGTCCTTCCGTGCCTTTAATAAAGGTTCAAGTCCATTACCAAAAAACACATCACCAGTTAAAGGTAAAGTAGCAAAATCTTTGTAATCGGAAAGATCATACATGCCTGTATCTGCCATAGTTACTGTACGACGTACAATGTGATGAAAAGCTGCGGAGCGACCCAATTGATCAAGGCACTTCGTGGACATAGCAAAAATGTCTTTAAACAAATTTCACTGTTTTGTCTTTTGAAAAAGTCATCAGAAGAAACAAATTCAACCAAATTTCCCAAAGCTTGTTGCATATAAAGTTGCATAACAATACCTAAACGAGCTGCTTGGGCTCCACGGTAAGAAACTTTTTCTACAGTTTTATGTGGTTGAGAAAACAAGCATTTAACCTGACTGTTTCTTAAAAGCCGCTTTACTGCCATGTCTGTTAACAAGTAAACTTTCTATCAAAGGATCAAGTGTAGGAACTTGCAAAAATTTTTCCGTTTTCTTCATCCACCGGAAATAAATCAAAATTTTCTTCATTAAACGCAGAGAGAAAATTAGGAGAAGTTGAATGTAGACTGTCATTCAAGACGTCTTTCTGAGAATTGTCCACAGAAATACCTTCCTTCTTGGTGGACTTTTTCACTGTAGCATCTTCACCAAAAATGTCAAAAAGACATTTCTTTAGTTGAATCAGAAAGTTCTTTTTCATCGACTTTCCCCTTAATAGAAAACATTGTCTTCATCTGACAAAAAAATTATCTCCATGAATAGACAAAATATCACTGTTCAAGCCAGGATGATTAGAATCTGAATCACTGTCCGACAGAGAATCTGAGCCCGACTCGAACTTAGAACGATGCACACTGTTCTTTTTCTTCACGTGTCTTTCCGTAAATTTAGACGAAGAAGAGTTACACTGAGATTGAGCAGATTGGATTTTGGCAACTAATCCATCCAATTTACCCGAAATACTCGACTCCAGAGCTGAGAATTTATGATTCCATTGTTCTTCTAGAACATCGTATTCTGGAACGTCTTTTAAGTGGAGTTTTCGGCGTATTAGTACCCGACTCCGAGTCCGAAGGAGGAATTTCACCTTCCTCTGGTAATTTTATTTGTATCAACAAACAGTTGAGCCATAACTAAAGCGAAGAAAGTGAAAAAACACACGACCGATTTGGTCGCCGAAAAAAGGAAACTGACATCTTTAACACGTGGCGGAAGTAAGGGGAGTTAATTGAAGAGCTTACTTCCGGTGTTAATAGTTTAGCGAATTGTGAGAAATTAACGGAAGGAATCCATATGGTACTGTCGGGTAAGTTTATTTACGAAATGAAATTATATTCTGTATAAGGAAAAAAAACAAAGGGCCATAATTAAATAAAAAATTATTCAATCACAAAACCCCACGTATGCGCCAGGGCACTGGATAAAAAAGCTAAGTACTGTGAAAGTTTGGTCAAAATCCGTTGAGAAATGTAGGAGTTCAGCACAAAAGAATTTTTTCACTATATATTCTGTATAAGGAAAAATAACAAAGGGCCATAATTAGGTCAAATATTATCCAATCACAAAATCCCGATAATGTGCGCCAGGGCAATTGATGACAAAGCCTCTGTGAAAGTTTGGTCAAAACCTGTTGAGAAATGTAGGAGAAGTTGAGCATGGTAAAAATTGTTCACTATATAATCTGTATAAGGAAAAAAACAAAGGGCCATAATTAGGTCAAATATTATCCAATCACAGAAGCCCGATGATGTGCGCCAGGGCATTTGATAACAAAGCTTCTGTGAAAGTTTGGTCAAAATCTGTTGAGAAATGTAGGAGAAGTTGCGCATGGTAAAAATTGTTCACTATATAATCTGTATAAGGAAAAAAACAAAGGGCCATAATTAGGTCAAATATTATACAATCACAAAACCCTGACAATATGCCCTAAGGCACTTGATGACAAAGCCTCTGTGAAAGTTTGGTCAAATTCCGTTGAGAAATGTAGGAGGAGTTGCGCACAGAAAATCGTTCACTATATATCCTATATTGGGGAAAAAAAACAAAGGGCCATAATTAGGTCAAATATTATCCAATCACAAAACCCCGACAATATGCGCCAGGGCACTTGATTACAAAGCCTCTGTGAAAGTTTGGTCAAAATCCATTGAGAAATGTAGGAACAGTTGGGCACAGAAGCAGTTATTCACTATATATTCTATATAAGGAAAAAAATCAAAGGGCCATAATTAGGTCAAATATTATCCAATCACAAAACCCCGACAATATGCGCCAGGGCACTTGATGACAAAGCCTCTGTGAAAGTTTGGTCAAAATCCATTGAGAAATGTAGGAACAGTTGGGCACAGAAGAAGTTATTCACTATATATTCTATATAAGGACAAAAAAATCAAAGGGCCATAATTAGGTCAAATATTATCCAATCACAAAACCCTGACAATATGCGCCAGGTCACTTGATGACAAAGCTTCTGTGAAAGTTTGGTCAAAATCCGTTGAAAAATGTAGGAGGAGTTGCGCACAGAAGAAATTGTTTACGCCCGCCCGTCCACCCATCCGCCCGCCGACATACCTCAATCTAATAACCAGTTTTTTCCTTCGGAAAACCTGGTTAATTATATGAAGTTGTTTTGAATTCCAACCAGTAGTTTTCAAGTTATACTTCCGACAAGGAAAATGTAACAGACCGCTGGACCGACCATAGTGTGACTCCTATATACCCCCAAAACTTCGTATCAGGGGTATAAAAATGTCAAAAACATGTGCCGCTGATTAACTATTTAACTGGCCCCTTATTATACATACTCATACATGAATGTTAACAACTGGACACTGTTAATTGACTGGTATCGTTTGACTGGTAATGAACCATGTGATCCACAATTGATTAGCTTTAACCATTGCATGTGTGTGAACCCCATCTACATACTTAAGTGTTCTTGCATGAAATATTTCTCATACATGTTTTTGTTTATTTTCAGTAAAAATTAAAACAACATCAATTATTGTTTATTTTTCATTTGTCATTCATAATTGATGTTCAACTGTCCTTCTGTATTGTTAGCTGTTGCCAAACCTTTCACCTTTTTAAACTTACCATGCACATGTTTTTTGTGAAAACTTAATGCCAAAATAACATACACTTATTGACTTACTCACATTTCCATAAGCTGCATGTACCCTTTATTATTTTCTCAAATAAACAAATTTGAAGTTTGCAATTCCAACCTTCATCCTTTAAGGGCATTTTAATCAAAGTAAATCACCTTAATCATGGACTAAAATTACATTTCAGTTACTTTACCTCAGTTTTAATAGTTTTGTAAAAATCATTTTTTCAAAATATCAATATCTGTTTTTTTTTAATTCTGTACTGATTACTGTTTTTAATTCAGTCTTGATTATATAATAATTTAGCAATGTTATGATTGCGTATGACATAGTACACAACCATTGCCATTTTTTTTCAATTAAGTAGCTGGCCATTTTTTTTTCAATTTAGTAGCTGGCCATTTTTTTTTTCAATTTAGTAGCTGGCCATTTTTTTTTCAATTAAGTAGCTGGCCATTTTTTTTTTCAATTTAGCAGCTGGCCATTTTTTTTTCAATTTAGTAGCTGGCCATTTTTTTTTTCAATTTAGTAGCTGGCCATTTTTTTTTCAATTTAGCAGCATGGCCATTTTTTTTCAATTTAGCAGTTCTTTGTAAAAGTTGCAGATATCTATCTTTATAGCCAATTGCATTAGTCACTGGCAATAAATGTGTATACATGCAAACACAGCCAGCATATGCATAAACATATGTATATATTTTGCGTTAAATACACAGGATTGTGTCCGAGTGTGGATGATGAATTATATTAAATTATTTTTGTTGAATAATTGCATTTAAGATGTGGTAATTTACCAAATAATGAATACAATATCGAATGATGATTCAGTGTATGAAATACATGATTTTATCATCACAGCATTGATCCATAGCTGCAACAAAAATTTCTGTTTCTAACATGGTGTATAAGGCCCTGGCATTTAAAGTTGCTACTGCTACATACCAAGTCATATAAGTTTTAGTGGCCAATAAATGTAACGGGGCAAATTTATTGGAGCAAAAAGTAAGAATGCTATTGATAAATTGTTTAGTTTCATGAAAAGAATAGTGTAAAGGTATATATATTTTAAGCTTGAGTTAGGCACATCAGACTTACTTGTTTGTTCCTTTTAGTGGTCCTCAATATTGATAAAGTTTCCTTCAAATAGAAGTCTTTAAAAGTGCATAAAGCTATACATGTAATATATGCTGCAAAAATCATTGTCTGAATTTCAAAAAAAATCCAAAATGCTTGTATGAATTAAATATGTTATTATATTACCTTAAAAGGAAATGGTGCATGCACTATATCATTTCTAACAGATAAAACCCTACTTGAAATAGTAGAATAATATTCTGTTCAGAAACATTTTATTTTGTTTATGTACAATATTCATGAGTGTTAAATAACGGAGACATTCGATATTAAAACTGTTTCGAGAATACCGTAAGATTATTGAACAATTATAATTTTTACTGATGATAAATTTTATAAAAAAAATTTAAAACATAAAGCTTTATAACTTTTAAGAGTATTATCTTATTACCTCATCTGACAAAATTGATTTGAGCTGACTTTTATGAGAACCATTTAGGGATGTTGAAGTAAAATATTGGTGAAGATTGATGACCCAGCTTTCAGTTTATAAGTTTTCACTGAGACCATTTTGAGCATGCTAGAGACAGCAAGTTAGATAATACACTAAAGCACCTTGATCATTTGGTGCAATATAGCTAGAAAATACTTGTAAAACAAGGGACGTTACCTGTTTCTCGTGTTGTGGAAGTTTCGTCCATTCAGATCCTAGAAGACGTGTTATTTCTACAAATGACAGACCAGGATGTTCTGTTCTCAATCTCTCCCGCCTCTCATTCAGGAACCGGATGTAACCAGATAAAGGCTGTTTAGGAGCATTTGTGTCCTTCACTTTGCGCCTTTTCTTCCCTTTCGGCCATCCTCCCTTCCTTTTCTGGAAAAAGTTTATAAATCTATAGAAAAAAATGCTAACAAAATTTCATGCACTGGAAAAACTGCTCAGTTCTCATATAAAATAAATGATTTTCTACTCTTAAACATAGCTGGTAACAATACATCAATAAAAAACAAGAATGTTGAACGACACATATATCCCCCTTTCTAGCCATTGACTCACATAATTGGTAATTTTATTACAGAAACTTGCCAAAAATGGGTACAAGGAAGTGTTCAATTATGGAAAAATCAACGGAAACCATTTTGACATTTAAGGCCCATGTGACATTTACCTTTGACCTAATGACCCCTAAATCAATAGAGGTCATCATCTTCTACTTATGACCAATAACTAGGTGAAATATGAAGACTTTGTGATGAATACTTTTCAAGATAATCAGCAGAAACCCTTTTGACATTTAAGGCCCCTGTGACCTTGACCTTTGACCTAGTGACCCCAAAATCAATAGAGGTCATCTATTAGTTATGACCAATTACTATGTGAAATATGAAGACTTTGTGATGAATACTTTTCAAGATAATCAGCGGAAACCATTTTGACATTCAAGGCCCCTGTGACCTTTACCTTTGACCTAGTGACCCCAAAATCAATAGGGGTCATGTACTAGTTATGACCAATCACTTTGTGAAATATGAAGACTTTGTGACACATACTTTTCAAGATAATTAGCGGAAACTATTTTGATATTTAAGGTCCCTGTGACCTTGACCTTTGACCTAGTGACCCCAAAATCAATAGGGGTCATCTACTAGTCATGACCAATCACTATGTGAAAAATGAAGACTTTGTGATAAATACTTTTCAAGATAATCAGCGGAAACCATGTGGTCTACCGACGGACAGACCGACGGACCAACAGACATTAGCAAAACAATATACCCCCTCTTCTTCGAAGGGGGGCATAAAAATTGGTGATATAATTTACTCCCCAGTACACTGATACATTTATAAATGTATTTAGTACAGTTTACTCCCCAGTACACTGATAAAATAAAGGCATGTTATGCCTCAGAATAAAATAAATTTTGCTCCTTAAGAAAAGGCAAACATGAGTTTTATAACATTAAACAAAGGATTTAGCAATATGCTTGATGCTTATCAACTGAAGAAATTAGTGCTGAATGTGAAATCATTTGTCATAAAAGTAGCAAAATGTAAACAAATTGGTATTTTGACTTTCATACAAAATAAATGTGCTTTATCACTAAAACTGTACTAATTGCTGAAAAACAACAGAAGCTAAATCAGGTCTAGGTAATAAGCCAATGAGTAACTTTTGGATACTATAATAATTTATGAAACTAAAAACAAAAAAGCTTTTGAGAAAAAAATAAAACCATTTTATGGCATAATCGGTGCTCAATAACTCTTCACACCTTAAGAAACATATAGCTAGTATAATTTATATCTAGTACACAGATAAATCAATAAACAGAGCTGATATACATTTTTAAAGTATTTTTTTATAATATGATTGGCTGATGATCATTTGTAACACAGAAATTAAAAAATTACCTCAGTTTGAGGAGTCACACTAGTCGCCCCAACCACAACATCTGAAAAATTAAAAACTATCATTTTAAGGCTATGTGTAATCAACCATTTTTTAAAAGATAAAGCAATTAGTAAAAATTCGAATTCTAATAAAGATTTTTTCATTTTGTTTGATTTTCTAGTTTTTAATGATAAAGGAAAAACTCCAACACACCTTATTGCAACATTTCAAGCACTAGCAACTAAGGGTGTTCTGTAAGCTAGCCGGATACCATACTTGCTCAGAAATACAAGTAAACTATGGTGTACCAATAGAAATGGTTCACATGTCATTATTGACATACTCTTTATTAGAATATCAGAATTACTTCTTACTTTTCTTAAACTTGACAGCTAGACAACAAAAGCTAGAATGACTAGTAGTATAAAATTGGTGCAACAATAATACAAAAATAAACAACCAATCAGAAAACAGTTCACCAAAGTCATGGTTTACTCAAAATAATTATTTTAGATCTTAAATTAAGCCAAACAGTACTGTAAAAGAAATGTAAGAAATCAACCATGCTGCAGTATATGGGTTTAAATCTTTCAAATGCAAATAAATAGCAAAAGCCTTACATTGTGACCTTTACTAAATCAATAAAGCTATCTTTTTATTTCCAAAAAGTGGTTACTAATTATGGAAAATTCAAAATTTTGCGCTGGTCAACACTGATTTTCCATTCATTAATTTGCAGACTGGTCCTAAAAAGGTGTAAAAACCTGGAGAGAGACATTTATTATATACAAGCCTACCTTCTAAACAATCCCTTAACCCTGATTAATCTACTTTGTTGACAAAAATAATTTTGATAGTCAAAAAAGAGTATTAACACCTAGGAACTATTCAATAAAGAAAAATACCTTCTGTTGAGTCAGTGACTGCCTGCGGTTGAATAAAAGTAGCCTCTGTGGCAACAAAACTGAAAGGTAAATAGAAATTTCTTACTAAACTTGCGGGCAATAATATATCAGTTGTAACAACTTTTAAATAGCCAGTATAAAGATTGTGCTCTGTAAGTTAAAGTTCTTCTGTTTTCTTTCTTAATTTTTTTACTTTTTTTATTTTCTTAATGAAGCTTTAAAAGTTAAACATGTAAATTTAATATTTTAATATTGCATTGATGGCATGAAAGTAAAGCTTGTCAAACATAGGGTTCATGGAATATTATAGTAATGCTATTTGTATGAACAAATGTTTGTATAACTGGTTACCTATTTTCGACATTCAAGTCATTGCTTTCTTTGGAAACATCATCCTCAAATGGAAATGACAGCTTCAAGCCAGACAACATGGAATTACCAGATGATGAACCTAGATCCATGGAATGCCTCTCCTGTAATCGTATAAAGATAAATATAATGAAGCTTTATTCATGGAATGACTGTCCTGTAAAAGTTTTAAGATATTAATATAATAAAGTTTTAGATCAATGGAATGCAGACAAAACGGGACTTGAACAGAAGACCGTTGGAAATAATTTACCGCAGATATGTGACTAAGCTATCCAATTATTTACACAGCTTTTCCTCTCATCATGTTTTTTCATCTTCTTCTGAGTATTGAAGCTAATATGGCATATCTATAGTATATACAGTTCATTCAAGTTTTTCTAATTTCTTATAAAAGGCAATTTACAAAGTGTACATAAGCAAGTTACAAGTTTAACAATTTAGTAATTTAAAGCGCTTATCAACTCAAGTCTTATCATCTTATATTAGTTATCCTTTCAAATATATACATGTATATATATAAAGATATACATGTATTAAATGATGTACATTGTGTATATATAGACAGAATGGGCCAAGAATTACAGAAAGCCAGTGACAACTGGATAAAGTTACAAAATAAATGTAACCAGAACGTGACAGCTTGTGAAAACTACTATTCTGAATGAATAAATTATGTCTGAACAATAAAAAGTAAATCTTATGAACTTAGAGTGTTTTGCACATCGTTTTACTGATGTGCCGGTAAACTTGTACATGTGAGTTTGTTTACATTACCAATTTCTACCCAGAGGGATCGTTGAATCTTCTGAAAATGGCGAAATGGCTCGAGTTGCGGAGTAATAGGGCACCGTTTCAAAAGTAGTGCCGCAATTATGATTTCTTTGTAAGCATTGAAAACTTACTTTCGTTCCATCAAATTTTATTATTTTACTTTGGCCTTCCAAACTTATATTTTCAAAACTATCTTTCCTCAAAATAATGGGAATAATTTGATATAGTTTATGTGTTTACTTTCCGGAAGTGAATGTTTTTTTCTGACGGAAGTGTTGCTAGGTCAATGTTGTGGAAATGATAATGCGATGACAAAGAATCCACTATTTATTGATTTTTGAGTTATATTTTAGAGACTGTACTATTCAGTCTAAAAACCATGGTGAGAAAATTTTGTTTTATATTTTTCTAAATCATGGTCTCTATATGTCTGGTTTATAGTACGTTAAGTGCTCTTTTATTACTTAAAAATCAAATGGATTTCTGTTTATTTGATTAATAATAATATCAATTGATCAAATATTCAAGCATGCATGTATTACATTTAAAATTATATTTCAAATTGTGTGAGACGAACAAATATAGATTTACGATTTCTTGTTATTTTTGTCTTTGAGAATATGGTTAAAACGGTAATAACCCCATTTTTATTTTAAACACAGACTTCCCGAAAGTTGAAAAAAACTGTCAGACATTCTGTCTGACAAACCATGAAAATCTGTCGGACCGAAACAAAATCTGTCGGACCAAATAAAATTGATCAAAATCAAAGAAAAACTTGTGTTTGTATTTCTAAGACACTTTTTGTCTTTTATTTTTTCGCCGTAAAAATCGGCACTATCCGTACAGCGCATTTTCATCTTCTCCCAGTCATACACCAATGATTCATGGTTCTGCTTCCATTTTTCATGAAACTTTGTCTCAGGTCTATTCTTTTCATCCTTTTATTGCTGTTCTGCGCACTCTTCTAACGTAGATTTTCGTTTTTTTCCCAGGTTTGGCACCTTTAGCGACGCCATTTTGTATACATGCGGCTTGGATAAAAGCCGGACAGTCGGACCGATCCGGAATAAAAAAATGTCGGACCTGATCAAAATTTATCGGACATGTCCGTCGGACCGACGTATTTCGGGAAGTCTGTAAACATATATCTAAATTCATAATTCATTCTGAAATATGCATTATTATTAAATATTAAGTAATTAAATGGTAGTGTGTGCCCTAAAAAATGTTCTATATTAAATATCTAATCAAATTATCAACAGTGTTTTACATAAAGGACTGGCACACTTTAAAGTCTATTCTGACAGACTGTGTTCGCAGTTATTAGTTTACTGGGTCGTACACATATACTATTTTGATTTTGAGTTAATAAGATTGAGAAATTCATTTACAGAAGTAAACTTTGTTCTAAAAGTTTACTTAATGAAGTGATGGCTTCTCAATCCTATGGCAAAAGTAAATAACTCCGGCAATCTCTTGGAATAGCCACCTACAGATGTTTATCACTATCTATAGTTAATACAGTACTTTACTACAAACGGAATGGAATATTTAGATGAACATCGACCTCAGGTGCTTGTCTATAGACAATATTGTTCCAGGAATAATGACAGAGATCGAAAATGCCACTCGTCCACTCATAATTACAAGTAGAATTTAAGAGAACTAGATGCAGGACAAGTAAAAAAATGTTACCTGCACATTGGATTTAGAAGCTACTTGTCCTGCAGGAAAGCTAGCTCAGGTTCCGCACTTAAAGAATCCAAGTCACTGGCAATATTCAAAACTTAACATTAGTAAGGGGCAAAAAAGTGTTGAGACAAACAATCAGACATATATAGAGGAAATATTATTAAGTTTAAGATTTGTCTAATTCAGCTTAAGATATCAGGCAAACATCATGTGTCAGTTTTGAACTTTTCATTTTCATGTCGGTCTTTATAAAAAATTTCTAGCATTAATTTATGCATAATAAAAACAAGAATAAACCCCTAAAAGAAGTTGTTACTAAATGATTTGAATGATATATGCCATATTGTCAGAATTTACTTATTTTGTCTGCAGTGCCAGTGGATTTGTCCAGCCCATTTATCCAGGAAAGTGACTGACTAAAAATCGTTCAATTCTCTATAGATCTGCTTTTTCTAACAATCCCCTGCACATAATATATATTAACGAAATGTAGGCCAAAGAAAATTCAGAGCAAATAAAATTTATTAGGGATGCATGGTTCATGCCACCTCCTCCCCCCCCCCCAACCGTCATTAGATGGTCACTTCTTCACCTCTTGTATCCAGGCAGAAAATATATATATGGCTTCATGAATATTGCTTTACATCATAATTCATATAAATAACCCTTGAACTGTTGCAGTGCTTACATGTAAGTATTTTGTATTTGGTTTGCTTGAATTACAGTAGATGTTGGATGATGTCGGAGACATGGTACTGTTCGAAAACTTGCATTCTAGTAAATACATGTATACAATTTGCCAAAATGTATCAGGAATTTTGTTTTGGTCTTATATTATCAATTATATGTTATAACTGGCAACAGAAAACACAATGACCCTTTAAAAATGTTTTCTTCATCTGTTCATGACTTGATTTTGTTTTAGAGTATTTGAGAATTTATATTAGAAAGAAGAAAAAAAACAGAATACATGCATGTACCTGAGATAGTGAGATTTTCTTAAGAATAGAACTGAAACTTTTTTTAATACATTGTATTTGTACAAAGAACATCATCACATTGTGGCACAAAATATAATAAATTAAAATATATATCAAATATAAGTCACATACAATAAATTGTAAAACATACAAGTATTATAATAGTCAAATGTTAGCAAAGTAAAAGGTATTCATCATTGTTTAACATACAAATACAAATTGTATTACCAATGTAAAGCATGTTTTATCTTATCTTAACAAGATAACATTGCATAGCTTAATAATTTAAAGCTGTTCATGGCTGAAGAAAAAAAAAATGGACTCATTCCCCTTTCCAAAAGGTCTATATTTTACCCCTTTTGCTGAAGAAAAGACTGTAGATTAGCCCCGCTCAAAAGGATATAATTATGCCCCCATTTCGAAGAAAAGGGGGTATATTGCTTTGCACTTGTCGGTCCGTCGGTCCGTAGACCAAATGGTTTCCGAGTGATAACTAAAGAACCCTTAGGCCTAGGAACTTCAAACTTGGTATGGTGATTGGTCATGACCAGTAGATGACCCCTATTGATTTTGGGGTCAAGGGGTCAAAGGTCAAGGTCACATTGACCTTGTAAGCAAAAACGGTTTCCGATCAATAACTAAAGAACCTTAAGGCCTAGGAACTTCAAACTTGGTATGGTAATTGGTCATGATCAGTAGATGATCCCTATTGATTTTGGGGTCAAGGGGTCAAAGGTCAAGGTCACATTGACCTTGTAAGCAAAAACGGTTTCCGATCAATAACTAAAGAACCTTAAGGCCTCGGAACTTCAAACTTGGTATGGTGATTGGTCATGATCAGTAGATGATCCCTATTGATTTTGGGGTTAAGGGTCAAAGGTCAAGGTCACATTGACCTTGTAAGCAAAAACGGTTTCCGATCAATAACTAAAGAACCTTAAGGCCTAGGAACTTCAAACTTGGTATGGTGATTGGTCATGATCAGTAGATGATCCCTATTGATTTTGGGGTCAAGGGGTCAAAGGTCAAGGTCACATTGACCTTGTAAGCAATAACGGTTTCTGATCAATAACTAAAGAACTTTAAGGCCTAGGACCTTCAAACTTAGTAGGGTGATTGGTCATGATCAGTAGATGACCCCTATTGATTTTGGGGTCAAGAGGTCAAGGTCACATTGACCTCTTGGGTAAAAACGGTTTCTGATCATTAACAAAAGAACCCTTAGGCCTAGGAACTTCAAACTTGGTATGGTGATTGGTCATGACCAGCAGATGACCCCTATTGATTTTGGGGTCAAGGGGTCAAAGGTCAAGGTCACATTGACCTTGTAGGTAAAAACGATTTTTGATCAATAACGAAAGAACCCTTAGGCCTAGGAACTTCAAACTTGGTATGGTGATTGGTCATGACCAGCAGATGACCCCTATTGATTTTGGGGTTAAGGGGTCAAAGGTCAAGGTCACATTGACCTCTTAGGTAAAAACGATTTCCGATCAATAACTAAAGAACCCTAAGGCCTAGGAACTTCAAACTTGGTATGGTGATTGGTCATGACCAGTAGATGACCCCTATTGATATTGGGGTTAAGGGGTCAAAGGGCAAGGTCACATTGACCTTGTAGGTAAAAATGCTTTCAAATCAATAACTTAAGAACCCTTTGGCCTAGGAACTTCAAACATGGTATGGTGATTGGTCATGACCAGCAGATGACCTATTGATTTTGGGGTCAAGGGGTTTGACCTTGTATGTTAAAACGGTTTCCGATCAATTAACTAAAAATGCTTAGGCCTAGGAACTTCAAACTTTGTATGATGATTGGTCGTGACCAGCAGATGACCCCTATTGAGTTTTGGGTCAAGGGGTCAAAGGTAAAGGTCATGACCAGTAGATACTTGATAACCCTTATTAATTGTTTGATCACTGGGTCAGAAGTCATGCATAATAACCTTTTCACATGACTTATTGGCTGCTGATAGGGGGCATACATGTTTTACAAACATATCTTGTTTTATTTTATTCCTGTTTTGTAGTTGATACTTGTGTGTTGTTTCCACAATGCACCAGAAATGGACTGTTTTCTCTGTTTCTAAAATGTTTGTTTTCCTATGTTTTCCCCTGTCATGGATCCTGTAGACATTCCCCCAAAAAAGTATCTCCATGGATCCTGTAGACATTCCCCCCAAAAAAGTAACTCCATAGATCCTGTAGACATCCCCCCCCCCCCAAAAAAAGTATCTCCATGGATCCTGTAGACATTCCCCCAAAAAAGTATCTCCATGGATCCTGTAGACATTCCCCCCTAAAAAGTATCTCCATGGATCCTGTAGACATTCCCCCCAAAAAAGTATCTCCATGGATCCTGTAGACATTCCCCCCCCAAAAGTATCTCCATGGATCCTGTAGACATTTCCCCCAAAAAGTATCTCCATGGATCCTGTAGACATTCCCCCCAAAAAGTATCTCCATGGATCCTGTAGACATTCCCCCCCAAAAAGTATCTCCATGGATCCTGTAGACATTCCCCCCCCCCAAAAGTATCTCCATGGATCCTGTAGACATTCCCCCCAAAAAAGTATCTCCATGGGTCCTGTAGACATTCCCCCCAAAAAGTATCTCCATGGATCCTGTAGACATTCCCCCCAAAAAAGTAAAACACGGGATATAGTCAGGTCAGGTCTTTAAATATTGTGTGTAGTGCATACTGCTTGTTTGTTATTCATGAAAATCAATGTTTTACGGAACAATTAAGAACAGTTCACCATATGCATCATATTTTGTAATTTAGTCATGTTCTTTTCTCATACATTATGATTGATGTTAGGTTAAGTGTTTCAATCTATACACCATAATACTACACTCATGTCAATGAATGGTTGTGTTGCAAAGCACACATTAAGTGCTTTCATTTTTTTTTACAGTAAAGCTTTATTTGTTTTGAAGAAAATGGGAATTAACATAAGTTTTTGTTGTGTTGAAAGTGACAGGTAAACAATATTTAGGTTTGAAGATAAGAGTTTTCTGTGTGTTTTTTTTATTAAAACACTTTGATGTTATTGACTGTAAGTATTTGATTAAATTGTTTGTTTTGAGCATTACATGACAAGAAAATATCTATATTGTGTCTCAAATATATTTTAAAAGTGATTTATTATGCCCCCATTTCGAAGAAAAGGGGGTATATTGCTTTGCACTTGTCGGTCCGTCGGTCCGTCGGTCCGTAGACCAAATGGTTTCCGAGTGATAACTAAAGAACCCTTAGGCCTAGGAACTTCAAACTTGGTATGGTGATTGGTCATGGCCAGTAGATGACCCCTATTGATTTTGGGGTCAAGGGGTCAAAGGTCAAGGTCACATTGACCTTGTAAGCAAAAACGGTTTCCGATCAATAACTAAAGAACCCTTAGGCCTAGGAACTTCAAACTTGGTATGGTGATTGGTCATGATCAGTAGATGACCCCTATTGATTTTGGGGTCAAGGGGTCAAAGGTCAAGGTCACATTGACCTTGTAAGGAAAAAACGGTTTCCGATCAATAACTTAAGAACCTTAAGGCCTAGGAACTTCAAACTTGGTATGGTGATTGTCATGATCAGTAGATGACCCCTATTGATTTTGGGGTCAAGGGGTCAAAGGTCAAGGTCACATTGACCTTGTAAGCAAAAACGGTTTCCGATCAATAACTAAAGAACCTTAAGGCCTAGGAACTTCAAACTTGGTATGGTGATTGGTCATGATCAGTAGATGACCCCTATTGATTTTGGGGTCAAGGGGTCAAAGGTCAAGGTCACATTGACCTTGTAAGCAAAAACGGTTTCCGATCAATAACTAAAGAACCTTAAGGCCTAGGAACTTCAAACTTGGTATGGTAATTGGTCATGATCAGTAGATGACCCCTATTGATTTTGGGGTCAAGGGGTCAAAGGTCAAGGTCACATTGACCTTGTAAGCAAAAACGGTTTCAGATCAATAACTAAAGAACCTTAAGGCCTAGGAACTTTAAACTTGGTATGGTAATTGGTCATGATCAGTAGATGACCCCTATTGATTTTGGGGTCAAGGGGTCAAAGGTTAAGGTCACATTGACCTCTTAGGTAAAAATGCTTTCCGATCAATAACTTAAGAACACTAAGGCCTAGGAACTTCAAACTTGATATGGTGATTGGTTATGATCAGTAGATGACCCTATTGATTTTGGGTCAAAGGGTCAAAGGTCAAGGTCACATTGACCTCTTAGGTAAAAACGGTTTCCGATTCAATAACTAAAGAACCCTTAGGCCTAGGAACTTCAAACTTGGTATGGTGATTGGTCATGACCAGCAGATGACCCCTATTGATATTGGGGTTAAGGGGTAAAAGGGCAAGGTCACATTGACCTTGTAGGTAAAATGCTTTCCAATCAATAACTTAAGAACCCTTTGGCCTAGGAACTTCAAACTTGGTATGGTGATTGGTCATGACCAGCAGATGACCTATTGATTTTGGGGTCAAAGGTCAAGGTCACATTGACCTTGTAGGTAAAAACGGTTTCCGATCAATAACTAAAGAACCCTTAGGCCTAGGAACTTCAAACTTTGTATGATGATTGGTCGTGACCAGCAGATGACCCCTATTGAGTTTTGGGTCAAGGGGTCAAAGGTCAAGGTCACATTGACCTTGTAAGTAAAACGGTTTCTGATCAATAACTTAAGAACGCTTAGGCCTAGGAACTTCAAACTTGGTATGGTGATTTGTCATGACCAGCAGATTACCCCTATTGATTTTGGGATCAAGGGGTCAAAGGTCAAGGTCACATTAACATTGGAAGTAAAAACGGTTTCTGATCAATAACTAAAGAACACTTCGGCCTAAGAACTTCAAACTTGGCATGGTGATTGATCATGAGCAGCAGATGACCCCTATTGATTTTGGGGGTCAAAGGTCAAGATCACATTGACCTTGTATGTTAAAACGGTTTCCGATCAATAACTAAAGAACCCTTAGGCCTAGGAACTTCAAACTTGGTATGGTGATTGGTTATGACCAGCAGATGACCTATTGATTTTGGGGTCAAGGGGTCAAAGGTCAAGGTCACATTGACCTTGTAGGTAAAAAAGGTTTCTGATCAATTAACTGAAAATGCTTAGGCCTAGGAACTTCAAACTTTGTATGATGATTGGTCGTGACCAGCAGATGACCCCTATTGAGTTTTGGGTCAAGGGGTCAAAGGTTAAGGTCATGACCAGTAGATACTTGATAACCCTTATTAATTGTTTGATCACTGGGTCAGAAGTCATGCATAATAACCTTATCACATGACTAATTGGCTGCTGATAGGGGGCATACATGTTTTACAAACATATCTTGTTTATGTACATGTTAGAAGGTATTCAAAGTCTCAAAGTAACTGGTCAAAAAATAAAAGAAAAACATGTATGAATTTCAATTTTTATGACATGTTCTTCAACACTACCTGTAGCAAAATATTTAGACATCAGTTGTATGCCATCATTTTTCACATGCAGTTACTGTAAAAAGTATGCAAACGATAGTTTGCCTGAGAGTTTGCCTGAGTTTTTGACAGCCGTTTGAAATATGTACTGAGAAAATATATGTTGGAAAATTGCCAATTTTATTTATTTATGTTATGTATATTATAATAAGATGCACTTTCAGAAAATATCAATCTTCCACATCAAGTGGCATCAATAGCTTAAACCAATTATCCTCCGGTTTTCTTTATTGAATTAATTGATTTTTAGCTTGCCTGTTTTGAAGAAAAAGCGGAGCTATAATAATCACTGTATCGTCATTGTTGTTTTAGGTAGCCCATTTCTCAAACAAATACAAAAAGGTATCATTACATTTACAGTAACTTGGTGTACTTTATAATCATGATAAGATGCAGTTGTCAGACAAGGGACATAATTCTGAAAAGTTATGGGAGACTTTATGCCCCTGTAAGTTAAAATTTTTGTCAAAATTACCTATTAGGTAATGTGGAATGATTTCAAAACTTCTTATAATGATATCAACATTCAAAACTTCTTATAATGATATCAACATAATAATGCAAATACTTGTTGATTATGACAAGTTATAGAAAGAGCATCAAAACACGAGGCTATCTGATTTGTACGAGAGTGCAGAGCCCCCAAGTATTAATGAGATTGCCAAGTGTTTTAATGTTCTTTCTCTTTCGTATCATAGTCAAACATAAAAATATGTTCCCTGTTGTAACAATATGAAACCTCAGAAAAAGGTAACCAATGAACCTGAATATGATATTTCTATCGCTTTCCCTTTCTCTGCCGTCACAATAAGTAAACCCCAGCAAAAACGAGCCAATCAGTGGGCATGCTTTGGAGTGAGGTAACACATACCTGCACTCCAGTTAACGCACTGTGCATGTATACGATTTAACTCTGTCACATTTTGAACAGTAATGATACAAGGTCCAGTTGTAACATAAAGGAGAATTATTCTTAAGTAAGTAATTTTGGAGTTATGGTTTCAAAGCTATCAACATGAAACTTAGAACACTTGATAATCATGACAAGGAACAGTAACTGTTGTGAGTTTAGGGGTATAACCCTTCAAGCAATATTTTCAGGAGTTATTCTCCTTTTTAAATTAGAATAGTTATTAATAGGGAAACATTTACACTTGACTGATACAAGTTCTGCTGACCTCTCAAACATGTTTAAAACATGTTTGAAAAGTCAGAATTATATGTATCAGTCAAGGGTAAAATACTTACTTTATTTTTAGCAAGACTTTTTGAAGAATAGTCTTGCTGCAATATTTGCAGATATTGGACTATTTCAAAAGTTCTAGATTAATTTAAGACTAGTCTGTTGGACAATTTGCTGTGTTTGACTTCTACATGAACAGTGCAGGAATATTGGAAGGAATTGGCTTGACTATTTTATTGTTATGATTGTAAATCATTAATCAGTACCCTTATTTTAGCATGAAATTTATTAAATATATATTTCCTTTTCTGAACTTAAAAATCAATATTCCCCTTTACTAGACATCGTTGTTCTGGTAAAGATGTCAAGCACACTACTCCATGGACAGTCCTATATGTGTTTCAACTTTCATACAATATGTAAAAAAAATATTATTTTCACTGGCAACATAAGTTAGATTCACTTGGAAAACTGGCAACAGATAATTTTATGGTGGCCCTATACAATTTTAGATTTTATAAATGATTATTCTGAAATATGCCTACAATGTATAATGCCTTGCAAAAGTATTTCTATATGCAAAAGTTGAGTTTCTTCAAATATTAGAAAAGATTTGAAGCCAGATTGAGTTTTTTCGCTGAGTTCTGTATGTAGTTGAAAACACTCAATGCCTCTACTCTTGTTGGTTATAATCCCCAACCAAGGTTATGCTGCTTCAGTTAAGGAAATTGATAGATGTTTTTTTAGCTCTACTATTCGCAGAATAATCGAGCTAATGTAGTCACCCATTTGTCAGCGTCCCTGTGGTTAAGTTTTTGCGTGTAAGCTGGTTTTTTACATAATTATGCCCCTTTTTTGACTTAGAAATTCTTGGTTAAGTTTTTGCGTGTAAGCTGGTATCTCCATAACTACTGAAGGGAATGGATTGAAACTTCATACACTTGTTCTCTGTGATTATCTAAGATTATTGGCACAAGTCCCATAACTCTGATTTGCTTTTTTGCATAATTATTCCCCTTTTTGGACTTAGAAATTCTAGGTTAATTTTTGCTTGTAAGCTGGTATCTCCATAACTACTGAAGGGTTAATTGTACCTTTTCGGACAATTTTATGTATTTGTATAGGTAAGCATTATTATACTCAATGTAACACCCTTGTGACAACTTTTCGAAAAGTCGAGTGTTACTGTCCTCCGACAAGTCAAATGTTTGTACCATTGGTATTTCAGACAAAATGAAGGAGTTTGTGGCTGGCAAACTTGATTGATAAACTTCCAGACTGTATGAGAATATCTCTTCTCTAGGAAAATAATGACTGTTGTAGATTTATATTGTCTTCTAGCTAACATCTATATGTTACTCTGATAATTCGACATTGACCCCATAATGACATTGACTTTCAAAGTCAAATATTGAATTAGAAAAAAAATATGAAAAGGTTTACTTTGGAGGAGCTAATTTCATCATAATTTATTCCCCCACCCCCAACAAGAAAAAAAAACCCTTGCCAAAATATCTAATGATGTAAATTTGATAGTTTACCATTCATGATATACCAACTGGTGTTATATGACGTTATATAACTTGCTGACTTAATTAACAGGTTTTATTTTAATTTTCTCGTTGCAGAAATTATTACCAAGTTTCCACAACATCCCCGTCAGTAGTGATATGAATGCCATGTGTTCAACCAGCAGACGTTATTAAGTTATTAACTAAAAACAAAGTTCATTATTAATGTAGAGGATTTATAGAAATGGAATGTTAGACAAGTTGTACGGTTTCTCTGGGGAGAGAAAGGGTCTTCCTGTTAAAAATTGTAAGGTTAGTATTTGTATATGCACATGTAATTCATCAACTGAATTTCAGGTTTTATTTACAAGAGAAGTTTAGGACTATTTAAAAACATTTCTTTGCTTCTGTTTTTTCTTAAAATAATGTTTTAAAGTAGTTTTACTTTGAAGGGTCTGAATGAAAGGTTTTTGAATAGGTTATGAAGGGAGAAAATTTTAAAACAAAATATAAAAATTTTAAAATTTTTCGTTTTATTTTGGTATTTGTTCCTTTCAAAAATTCTATAGTTTGAAAGGGATTTATTTGTGGTGGTTGTTAGGGGTTAAAATTTATTTGAGGGAAAAGGGGAAAAAATAAGGAATTAAAGTAAATGACTTGTAATTATAAGAAGCGATCTTTTTGTTTTGGGATGTGGGGTTATTTTTTTTTAAAATTTTGTATATTTTTTTTTGGTAGAGATTATTTTTGTTCTATTATATTCTTGCAAACACTTTGGTGAGAGGTTATTTCTGGACTACTAATTTGATCTAAATAGAATTTACATTTATTATTTATAGTTATTTTTGCAAATAATTAAATTTATGGTAAAAAAAATTTTTGAGAATATTTTGAGTTTGACACATTTAGAAGGTGTATTTGATTTGCAAGTAGTTTTATAAGAGGTCATATTTTTCATATCTGAAACAGTATTATTGGAAAGTGTTTTTGTGAAACTTTTTATTTGAAGTATTAATTATCTTTATTGAGCAATGTTTTGTGGCACATTTTTTGACAGTCTTGGATTTCCCATGCATGCAAATATAGAAGTTTAAACAAAAACAACAACAAGTAAGATTCTGCATTTCAATTGTTTAAACAGGTATGTGGGCATCATCTTTGGGGTCAAGCTGCTACTAAAGGGTCACTTTCTTTTTTCCACAGTTGTTATTTGTTAATTTTTAAAAGCTTGTGTTGGACATTTGGCAAATGGTCACTTTATTTGTCATTCACACTGGAACTCAAACTTTAAACTCAAGCCAGTGTTGCCCTCGAAATAAAACTTTATTGTTTGCATGTTTACTTAAAGATTTTAGATTTTGGGAGTCATTTATACTATTTTCATTATATATTTTGTTTATGACAGACACAACAAAAGTGGCTATAATATCTATAAACTGTTAAGCAATAGTTTTGAAACTATGATCAATATACTGTATGATACTGTACATGTACTTTAACAATAAAATTACCTCACTAAAAATGTTGTCTATACAAGTATTATAGAATCAACCAAGTTAAATATGAAATAACAAGATAATACCAGTACATATTTCCTGAGAGAAAAAAGAATACAGAAAACTACTATAGAGGTAACTTCATCATCATCTCATGTTAACCTTGTATCATGTTAAAATACAATTATGTTTTGTAGCGGAGCCAGATTCCAGCACTCTCTATGCATGTTACACACAGGTTCTAGTAACTCCTGTTTCTACGTAATAGAAAGAGCACCGAAACACGAGGCTATCTGATTTGTACGAGGGGGCGTAGCCCCCGAGTATTAATCAGATTGCCGAGTGTTTTGGTGTTCTTTCTCTTTTGTATCATAGTCAAACATAAAAACACGTTCCCTGTTGTCACAATATGAAACCCCGGCAAAAATGAACCAATGAACGAACATCTGAATATGGCATGTCTGTCGCTTTCCCTTTCTCTGCCGTCACAATATGTAAACCCCAGCAAAAATGAACCAATCAATGGGCATGATCTGGAGTGCGGGTAACTGATACCCGCACTCCAGTTACCGCACTGTGCATGTATATGTATACAATTTAACTCTGACACATTTTCAACAGAAAGGTCCCCAAACTATGATACAAATATGCTTATAGCAACCTCAGAGCACTGTCATGATTTTGTTCTTTGCTTGATTTTCCTGAGTTTGTTTTTTACCAGCTTGTGAAATGCTGTTTTGCCCCAGTTTGTAAATTGATTTGAATTGAATATGGATAATAAAATTAAATATGACATACAGACCGTTTGTGAATTTCCAAGATATATTGAAGGTTTTTGTTTTCTCTTAGATTTTATTGTCTTTGAAGCAACAATCAATAACTTAAGTTTCTGTTATTCCTTATTGTAAGATTAAAATAAAAGTTTATGACTCTAGGATTTAGCATGCTTTTGAGAAAATAGAATCTTTAGTATTATGATTGACAATTGATTTTGAGTTTAAATTTATTATCATAAACTTGTTTAATTGTTACTTTGCTAAATGGCTTGGACTTGTACATAATTTAATCTGGACAATACTAGGTTTACTTCAAGTGCTATAAATAGACACTTTGACTTCTTGTTTGACATACATCATGTGAGGAAGCCATCCAGCTGGCTTACGGAAGGTCGGTGGTTCTACCCAGGTGACCGCTTGTGTCTGAAATAATGCCCGGAGGGGCACCTGGGATCTTCCTCCACCAATAAAGCTGGAAAAAATCCACGAAAAATCTCGGCGGGACGCTTCAGGATGGCTGAGTGTACGGTCGCCCATATGGGCTTTCCGGCGACGACCTTAAATAAACACATTAAAAAAAAAGAATGTTTGACATATGCCTTTAAAACCTGAGCACCAATATAAATGACTTGACTATACTGGCCACCTGAGCACTAAAGAGTGACAGACCATTTAATCAATGAGAGAGATTTCAGTATGTCACTGCATGGATATGTGTATATGTGTGAGGTACCAATACTGTCAACTTATGCTTGAACCTAATATTTCGATGGATACTGAATACTACTCCATTCAATTTCAAACCACTTGCCCCTCACTGCTGTTGGTTTGTATAGTCCTCGCAAGTCAATGGATTTAATATAAGAGGTCGGCTGGTAATAAATAAAATATATATGCACTAGGGGCATCTAAGGTCTTTCTGCACCAGTAAAGCTAGAAATTCAACATATGAGATTTTTACAGTGTTGATTCAACTTTAAACTAAAAGTCATTAAATAGGCATCGAACATTAGTCTATTACACAATATCTCAGTATTTATAGTTCATCAGAAAGATTTCTTAACACTAATTTTAGTAGGATTAACGTTAAGTAAGGGACCCCTGGATTTGTAGTTAGCATAGGGATCTTATAATTACTTAATATAGCTGATAGCATGGACAAATTATTATGATATTCTGGATATTAATCTAAGGGTAAAAGGCACCCTTAAAATTGAATATTGTTTTCTTCTAATGAAAAGGTCACTACTTGTATTAAATAATGTTTTATTGTAATAATGGATTTAAATATTTTCACAGAGAGTTAATTTGTAAACATGATTTGCCATAAAAGTAGCAAAAAAATTAAATAAATTAAAGCAAGTGGTATTTTTACTTCTAAAGTAAGTAGTAAATCACCATAACTGTACTAATTACCAAAAGGCAAAAGTCTCAAACAAAAGATAGTTCAGCTATATGGTCAATGAATACAAGATATTTAAGATATAATATATATGTATATGGCCAACAAATACTTTTATGGAAATTTTTACATATTACTTAAACTAAGAATGTGTTTTATAAATGAATAGATAATTTTTTGGGAGGCCTAATGGCCTTAACAGGTATTATAGATCGAACTTACTTCTGTATTAAAACTAAGTGTATTATTTTTATTAATAGCTCATTCGACATACTAAGTCTTGTATCATTAGTACATTATAGAATGAAAAAGTTTGTTTCATGTCATTATCAGTATACTCATTGGTACATTAATGAATGATTTATTGCTTTAATGAAGGGCAGGTTTATGACCTTATTAATAAAAACTAAATACTTTTGTGTGTGTTTATCTTGTACCAACTGTATAAAGTTTTTTTTGACACTTTTACCTCATTTTTCCCCCTATATATGACACAAAACAAATATTGGATATTGGCAGATAATTAGTCCTCCCCCCACCCCCCCTCACAGTCACACACACACCACAATAGAATTTCTCTTTTTGTATTGTTAATGTAATTTTCGTGCATTTACTATATACATATTTGCTTTAAACAGATATAATTAACCGGATATAATTAACGCAATAACATGGCTAATTATGCTATCAGGTGACTGCTTTATCATATTTTAACAAAGCTGGTAGCTGAAAATAGCATATGATATTTACCTACATTTAAAACCAAAAATACTTTAGTTTAAATATATTTTAAACTATTCAAGTGGATTTATTTAAAAGGACTTTTAAGGCATTATAATTATGTAAGTCTCAGTTATTGTAAATTATTTAAAATCAAGAAGTAATTAATTGAAATTTGTCAGAAACTTGAAATAATAATTGAGGTCAAAAACAAGAACAGATTTTATTCTGTGCCATGTTCTATTATTATAGTTTTTTAGCTCGACTATTTGATAAGTATAAGTAGAGCTATTGTAGTCACCCACGTGGGCTTTATGTTAAAATTTTTTTGTAATATTTCAAATTTTTTTAAAACCCTTGACGTATAAACTTTTGAATTTAAATATTTTGGAAAGCCATTATAAATTGGGGGAAATCAAAAAGTGACCTGGCTCTAACTGAAGAAAATTTCATTAATTTCATTTACAGCGGGTATAATTGAAAAAAAATAAAAAAACATTTTTATATGTGCATTTTAATGAAAAAAAAAATTGTTTTCCTCTAATTGTTCCATCTTTAGTCCTGAAAGGTTTTGGTAAGATAAGATAAGGTAATGTAAGGTATAGATAAGGTAATGTAAGGTATAGATAAGGTAAGGTAAGGTATAGATAAGGTAAGGCAAGGTAACTTATGGTAAGAAGTGAGAAGTTTGGCTTTATTGTATAACTTTGAAAATTTTGCTTGAGTTACAGCCCTTGATTTTATTTCTGGTGTTAAGATTTAAGTCAGTGGAACCTATTCCTCATTCAATACAATGTACTCAAATGACCTATATTCTTCTTATTAAAAAAAGACAACTGATCAACTGTCTTCCATATTGTAAAATAAGTCAACTCCCTGTTCTCCTCTCCTCCTCATTGAAGAGTTTACTGACCTATTATCCTCCTTATTGAAGAGTTTTTACCTATGGTGGCATATTTGCACCACCACAATCTAATTAGTTATCTAAGAGCTTAATAAGGTTGATAATGAGCTAATTAGCATAGTAATTATCACTCCTAATTGGTGTTAGGATGTTGCCATAACAACAATACATTATATTGACCTTTCAGCAGCGTTTGTTTAAATGACCTGATTTAAATTTGAATAGTCAAATGTTGATTTTAAGGATATCAAGACAACTGTTTGAAATTAAGGACGTAATTGCATCCTGACCTAAGGTTAGTAAAAAAAATTAATGTGACAGACATTAGTCAGTATATTGTAGTTACAAATTGTACAATATAGTACAAGAATATGATATGTTAGAAATTTACCACTGGAGAAATATGTCAAATCATTGAATCATATTCCTGGTACAACTGACTTTAGTAAAAGTAGATTGTGCATGTAGTTGCTCTGATTTTTACTGCAGGAAAATTAAATTGTTATTTAATTACTAAGTAAAGTAGCAAAATTTAGAATCGTCCACCTTTTATTTCCTGGCAGGATGGCTTATTTGTAGTTCCTGGAATGATGCAGATCCATAAAGATGGGCTGTGGACTAGTGAATAGACCTAAACGGCCTTAATACATGTGTGGCAGAGGCCTCACTCGATGTTTTGTAGAGTTTTATTTTATCCCTCTGTCACTTTTTTTTCTTAATCAAAATGATACGAAACTTAATAAAAAATTAAGTGACAATGATTTTTAACTAAAAAAATGATTGAAAATATTTTTTAACTGAAGATTACGTGATTATTGAAAAATCCTTGAAACTCTCCTTAAGAAGATTGTTCAAATATAGTGATTACTCTTCAATACTGTAATCAAAGAAGGTAAAAAAAGTCTATTGAAGATGTTTGTGTAGAATAAAGAGTGGTCTTCTCTTGAACTTGTCAAGATTAACCAATTATTGATGTAAAATAAATCAAACAAAAATCAAGATAATCTCCACCAGTGCGAGTGAGGTAAAATTGAATACAGTGTATTTTACATGCAAAAGACCATGACCTCAGTGTTCATTTTGAAGTTTTCCAAAACAAATGATGAAAGGTTTTGTCAATATTGTAAGATGCAAAGGGCTATTTAAGATTTTTAGATTGGTATAAGGTCTACAGGTTGCCAAGACAGAACTAAAGCATTTTATCTACCAATAAAGGTTATCCAGGGCATATTGACTTCCTGTCGTTAAAAAAAACCCTTATGAGAGGTTAGTTGAAATCAAATTTGATTGAATGTAACGATTTTTTTTAACGTAGATGTCTCGATTCTAAAAACATTATATTTTCGATGATAATAAAAAACACTGACTTTAGTAAACTGCTCAGATTTTTACTGCAATCTTACAATAATAGTTTACTAATATTACATGTTATTTGTAGAAGAAATCAGATAAATTACTCTGTTACATGGTCTCAAAGCAGTATAAATTATCTAACCATGCTTTGGTCTGATAAACTTATCTTTTAATCAATACTATAGAAATTTAATAGAAAGCAGCTAAAGCACTTTTGTCATATATAATTAATATGTAATAAAGTACTATTTCAGAATGCATGCATATCTGTAAGGTAACTGTAAAAAACTATAATTATTTTTGTTATAATAAGAAATCACAAACAATAAAAAGAGAGTCCTAATCATAATTTTCTGGGCTTTTAAATATCATTTAAAAATTGTGTTGATTTAGGTTTGGTTATACTGGCTGTGGAATACATGTACTAGTAAATACTTATGGTCTTCAGAATATCCTGTCTGATGAAAATAGATCCTCTTTGACAGCTTGCTGTGTCTTTTAAGCTGTTTTTTTTTCTGTTGACATCAAAGGTGACAAATTTAAGGTTCATGTTTCCCAGCAGCAGCATACCTCTCCCAAAGACCCTCAACAGGTCACCAAGTCATCCTAGTGACAGTCCTCAGGATAGACTGAAGAAGGGAAAAAAGATTGTACCATGGCCATGTTGCTTTAAAGTGAAATACACATTATTTTTAACTTCATTATTTTTTATCAGCAAAAATCAATATAATGTTTGGGCTTATTCAAAATTGTAATGATTTTTCCTTTTCTTCAAACAAATTTTAGTCTGAAATATTGATGGAGCATGACTTCATTTTCATGTTAACTTCTTCCTTTACACAGCTGCCAAAGTTCCTCATCAAAACCTTTCTTTTCTCCTCTTATAGATTCTTTTAAATCTATTGAACCTTAACTAGGATAAAGGAAGCATAACAAGGCTAAAGAGGAAAATGTAGAGAAAAGTTGAAAAATAAAGTGAAAGTTTGCCAGATGGCGAAGGGTATGGTAGCATCTGCTTGTTATAATAATGAAATATTAATGATGCGTGTATCTGTAACATCATGTATTTATGCTGGTGTGAATGAGATTTTTTGTTTATTTCATAGATGTTTTGTATCACTTGGTACTTAAATGGTAAATGATTTGAGTAGTTTAAAGAGTTAATGAGTCAATTTTCTTTGTTTTTTTTTTGTCTCATTTTTTTGTTGTTTGAGAGACAACATACAAATAAATGTACTATTGGTAGATACAGTGGTGTAGAAGAAAAGAAAAGTCACGAGAAATTACAAAATTTAATGTACATGTATAAATCTGTTTCTTATCAACATTATAAGTTTGACTGACCATGGACTGAACTTTTTGAATGTATGATATGCTTAAATGAGTATGACATATACAATTGAATTTCTCTGGGTACATTTGATACACCTATCCCTTTCTAAATTTGCTTAAAATTTTAATGAACTTTGCCCTCTAAATTTGCCATAAATTTAAAATATGCCCTCTTGGAAAAAAAAACTTTGTCCTCTTAATTTGCAAAATGTACTTTACCCTCTAAATTTGCAAAATGAACTTTTCCTGCATTTAGTACTAATACAAATGTAGAATGTAGTCCATTTAGTACATTATATCAGTGTCAGGGGTTTTGATGGGATTACCCCCAAATTTTGGAGGTTTCATCAGCCTTACATTCTAGGGTATTCAGACAGTTTCTGCCTACCAGGTACCGTTAGTCAGAGTGGAATTTCTTTTTAATCATGTTGTTGAAGAATATGATTGGATCAGGTTTTGATTGATAAAGAAACATTTTAACACTCAAGTTTTGAAGATTTCACCAACATCATTCTTAGGCCATCTGAACATTTGAGCTACATCACGACAAAACCAACATAGTGCGTTTGCGACCAGCATGGATCCAGACCAGCCTGCGCTTCTGCGCAGTCTGATCAGGATCCATGCTATTTGCTTAACAACCCTATTACAAGTAGCAAAACTGATAGCGAACAGCATGGATCCTGATCAGACTGCGCAGATGCGCAGGCTGGTCTGGATCCATGCTGGTCGCAAGTGCACTATGTTGATTTTGTCGTGACGCGGCTCATCTCTATACAAGTGGTATTGGCAAGTAAATAAAGGGTTAATGGTAATACAGAAAATTCAAAAAGTGTTATCACTTTCCAGAAAATTTTACTTTAAAGTCAACAGATTTAAAAACATGGGTGGCTACTTTTTTATCATGAAAGTTTAATTCACAGGTGGTCTCTTCAATGCACTTTTACAAGAAAAAAAAACTGTTTTAAATTAACATGTGCATGTTTGACTTAAATTGCCAAAGAAATCTTTATATTGAATTTAGGATGAATAGATGCCTGAAATTCTATAAGATTTAAAATGCATGGATGTTTGAACTTTATTATTTTGCTACATAACAGGTGGTGGTCGGTAAGAATGCATAAGACTGGTTTTGTAATATGAAAATTAGTGAGTCTTGCAAATAATTGTTGCGAAGAAACATTATGAATTAATGAAAGGCATTTGATATATATTTCTGAACGAAGCAGATTTATGTGATTGTTTAGTATATATTGGTGATCACTGAATTTAATTTAATGTTAATAAACCCTTCTTCTATATTATGTTATACCCCCTGGCGTCCGTCTGTCCGTCTGTGTCTGTGCCACTAAAATGGACTAAAGGGCCATTTCTTTTGTTATTTGGCCCTCTATTAAACAAAAGAAAATAACAAAAGAAATGGCCCTTTAGTCCATTTAAGTGGCACGGACAGACAGACGGACAGAGGTCACTTTTACTTAGAAATTGAAAACAGTTTCTTTAGCATAACTGAAGTTCAATTTGGCCCACAATATTCAAACTTCATAGGATGATTGTCCCTATTAGGTAGAAGACTCCTATTGATTTTGGGGTCACATTTAGGTCAAGGTCACTATTACCTAAAAACAGTTATCGGAACATAACTTAAGTTTCATTTGGCCCACTGTGTTTAAACTTCATAGTATGATTGTCCATATTGGGTAGAAGACCCCTATTGATTTTGGGGTCACAAGGTAAAAGGTCAAGGTCACTTTTACCTTAGAACTGAAATCAGTTTCCGGGGCATTACTTTAGTTCCATTTGGACCACAATATTGAAACTTCAAAGGAGGATTGTTTTGTGGAGGAGGTAATACTTTATTTAATTCCCATGTCTTACAAATGCTTCATCTTTGCTATAAAAAAAAATCACTTTCGGGCATATAATGCTCCGCCTAGCGGTGCTCTTGTGAGTTTTTGTTTTGACTGACTTATAACAACAGTCAAAACTAAACTATTACCAGTCAGAACATGGGTGAAATCTGACCAGGACTTTATTTCAATACCATTCTATTCTCTAATAAACGTTATAATTTTTAATCAGTTTGGGAGTATGGGGGTGGGACCTGTTACAAATTCAGATCACAATTCCATGTTGCATATTGCAGTTAAAATTAGAAGCAAAGGTAAATTTGAGTAAATGTTTTGAAAAAATATATGAAGACACGTTGTATACATGATTTTGTGAAACTTATACAAACTTTAAATTCCTGGAATTCTCAGTTTTGAAGACCTTCAGCTGTTTATATTGCATTTTAAATGAAAGCCTGATGAATGAACATTTGAAATGCTTCTGAATCAATATTAGAGCACCGACATAACAGTTTTGTTTGACAAATGGAAATAAGAATTCTTGAGTAGTTGGTCTTTGAAAATTAGCAACAAAGTTAGAATCTTGGAGGGAAATTACGGTATGACATAATTATTTAAAATGAAAATTGCAATTAAATATACTTTGAAAATGAAATTTATTTTCAGATGTTTAGACATAATGATATGAAATGATTTCTATGGTTATATGGGAGTTTACTTATACAAACCAAAATGAGTTATTGCCCTTTGTAATGTTGTATTATTTCATGCACCATGTCTGCTTTACTAGCTTTTTTGTTTGTTTTTGGTATTACGTCACATCGACACAGTATAGGTCATATCGCGACGCTTTCCAGCTTTACTGGTGGAGGAAGACCTTCGTGCATTATTTCAGTCACGAACGGGCACCTGAGTAAAACCACCGACTTTCCGTAAGCTAGCTGGATAGCTTCCTCACATAAAAGAATCCAAAGTCCCTGTAAGGATTCGAACCCACAGCAGTGAGGGGCAAGGGGTTTGAAGTCAACAACATTTAAACCACTTGGCCAAGGACGCCTGCTTAACTAGCTAGAAATAAGAAAATGCAAGTCATCTGGCTGCATACAATATGGAAACATAATCTCAAATCTTGTGGTAATAAATCAGACAATAATCATTCTGTCATGAAAACAGTCTGCATGATGTCTGGATATATAAAACAGAATATTGATTGCCAAACAGACACAAACATAATTTTCCCCCAAAGCAGAAACAATTAGTAAAGAAAAAATACTCTCTAACCACAAGTAATGATGGAAATAATCTCTAATCCAAACAAATTAATTAAGAAAATGATTTCTGGTCCAGTGTGCCATTGAGTTAATAAAGAAAAAATATTCTCAGAGCCAAAACAATAAACACAAGGATATTTAGTGAACTAAGAATTGTAGAGAGTTTATTTGTTGTAAACATGGTCCCAAGAATTGTCAGGAAGGAACTGTTTTTGTTGAGATAGACTCAAGAACATAGCAGATACCTCTGTTTGTGCATTCAATGCATACAGATATGGATCTTTACTGTTGTAGAGTGGGGGATTTATGAGGAACTATTTATGACATGAGAACTATTCTCTGTCAAAGTGAATTCAGCAACTTTTTCCCCATTTTCATCCTTTTACAATATTAGAAAACATAAATCAGTGGTGGTGGTTAGTATTATAATGGAAGTGTGGGTAATGTGTAGGTAAGCTAGGATTTATCATACAGCAGAAAAAAAATGAAGCAATCAGTTGAAGCAGACGGAAATAAGAAACAGAATATGATATAGTGTGAACTTCTGTTTGGATTTAACATCTTTGTGTTCTTAGTGTATTTTAAAGGATGTTTAATAGTGTTTAATTAATATGACTAAAGCGGGATATACTGTAACACAAACTTTTACTGGTAGGCTATTGACCTTGGCATTAGGTTGTTGTTGTTGCTATTCTTGTAGAGATTCAGAAGTTTTATGGCTTTATGAATGATTTCAGATATACCGGTAATGCTAACATATGTTATGTAGCTATTAAGTGCATGCTGATCAGTTAAAACGTATATTTGTATCATGATTCATCCATGATTTGTTATTGTGATAAATAACATTTACTGTACGTAATGAAATTAAGTTATATATAATTATATGCCAGAGGTAGCTACTTTGATATTTAATGTACAATAAAATTGAAAATGTGTTGGTAAGCATTAATTATTTACTGTGAGAAAAGGGGCGTCCATGGCAGAGTGGGAGAACCCCACTGGGATCCCAAATCAAATTCCACTGGGATCCCACCCTCATCCCAGTGGGATTCCCTGTCAATTTTTCAGTAGGGATGATATTATACATCTCAGACTAAAGGGCAGTTAACGGTTAATTCCACTTGTAATAGAGATACAGATATTGGATTGTTCATTATATTTTTCATTAGAGACTTGTCAAGTCCAATACTGTCACAATATATTGACAATTCTGTGGCAGTCGGGTTTTAACATATTTTTTTGTTGTCCCAGACAACAATCAATTTCTGTTATGTCCTTGGGATTTTTTTAGCAGTGAGAATTATGCTTGTTATAACTTAAGTGGAAGATTCTTGTGACAGTTATAGTAAGTAGTACCTATATATATCTAATAACCTGATTTCTTCAGCAGAGCTTATTATGCAGGTAGTTTTTCCTGTTTAGAACTTTTAACTAATTGGGAAAGAAATGCAAAAGTGGTAGCCATAAATTGCTCAGTTGGTAGAGTTGCATAACTTATAATAATCCAAATTAAGTATAAGAAAAGTATATTTTGTGGGTCACTATTTAGCACCAGGTCAAAGTACTTAAATATATGCAACCAAATGATGACATGTCTTAAAAAGAACATTTAAAGTATCCAAATAAGAATCTGAAGTTAGTATAATTTGTGTACCAGTTTACTGTACTTATTTTTGTGTCGCCTCTACGGAGTAGTGGCGACATATAGGGATCACTTCTCCGTCGTCTGTCTGTCCGTCTGTCTGTCCGTCTGTCCGTCCGTCCGTCACAAAACTTGTCCGGACTACTCCTCATAAACTACTGGTGCAATTTCATCCAAACTTTACAGGAATGATCAGTACCAAGTCTAGTTGTGCATATTGTCAGGATTTTCCGGTTCAATGATTTTTGTCAGAGTTATGGCCCTTTAATAATTTTTAATTTTAAAGTTTGTCCGGACTACTTCTCTTATACCACTAATGCAATTTCAATGAAACTTTACAGGATTGATCTGTAGCTCAAGTCTTTGCGCATATTGCACGGGTTTTCCGGTTGAATGATTTTTGGCCAAGTTATGGCCCTTTGATAAAAAGGTTTCTTTTTCTGTGTGTTGCCAGATACACAAAAGCTTGTCCGGACTACTCCTCATAAACTACTGGTGCAATTTCATCCAAACTTTACAGGAATGATCAGTACCAAGTCTAGTTGTGCATATTGTCAGCATTTTTCGGTTCAATGATTTTTGTTTGAGTTATGGCCCTTTATTAATTTTTAGCTCACCTGTCACAAAGTGACAGGGTGAGCTTTTGTGATCGCTTTTCGTCCGGCGTCCGTCCGTCCGGCGTCCGTCCGTCGTCCGTCCTTCCGTCCGTAAACTTTTGCTTTAAATGACATCTCCTCATAAACCACTGAGCCAATTTCATCCAAACTTCACAGGAATGTTCCTTTGGTGGCCACCTTTAAAAATTGTTCAAAGAATTTAATTCCATGCAGAACTCTGGTTGCCATGGCAACCAAAAGAAAAAACTTTAAATATCTTCTTTTAAAAAACCATAAGAGCTAGAGCTTAGATATTTGGCATGAAACATCTTCTAGTGAGTGTCTACCAAGTTTGTTCAAATAAAAGCCCTGGGGTCAAAATTGGCCCCGCCCCTGGGGGTCATTGATTTTCCCTATATGCATATAGTAAAAACTTAAAAAATTTTCTTTTAAAGAACCCAAAGAGCTAGAGCTAAGATATTAAGCATGAAACATCTTCTAGTGAGTGTCTACCAAGTTTGTTCAAATTAAAGCCCTGGGGTCAAAATTGGCCCCGCCCCGGGGGTCATTGATTTTCCCTATATGCATATGGTAAAACTTAAAAAATCTTCTTTTTAAAGAACCATAAGAGCTAGAGCTTAGATATTTGGCATGAAACATCTTCTAGTGAGTGTCTACCAAGTTTGTTCAAATAAAAGCCCTGGGGTCAAAATTGACCCTGCCCCAGGGGGTCATAGATTTTCCCTATATGCATATAGTAAAAACTTAAAAAATCTTCTTTTAAAGAACCCAAAGAGCTAGAGCTAAGATATTTAGCATGAAACATCTTCTAATGAGTGTCTACCAAGTTTGTTCAAATAAAAGCTCTGGGGTCAAAATTGGCCCCGCCCCAGGGGGTCATTGATTTTCCCTATATGCATATAGTAAAAACTTAAAAAATCTTCTTTTAAAGAACTCAAAGAGCTAGAGCTTAGATATTTAGCATGAAACATGTTCTAATGGGTGTCTACCAAGTATGTTCAAATAAAAGCCCTGGGGTCAAAACTGGCCCCGCCCGGCGGGGGGGTCGTTGATTTTCCTTATATGTGTATAGCAAAAACTTAAAAATCTTCTTTGGAAAAACCCAAATAGCTAGAGTTTAGATATTAAGCATGAAACATCTTTAAGTAAATATCTACAAAGTTTGTTTAAAATAACGCCCGGTGGGTCAAAACTGGCCCTGCCCCAGGGGTGACATTGTTTTTAACTATATGTGTATAGTAAAAACTTTAAAAATCTTCTTTTAAAAATGCCAATGAAGCTAGAACTTAGATGTTTAGCATGAAACATCTTCTTATGGGTGTTCTACCAAGTCTGTTCAAATAAACAAATAAAAGCCCTTGGGTAAAAAATTGGCCCGGGGGTGGGGGGCCTATATACAGGTGAGCGACCTCAGGGCCATCATGGCCCTCTTGTTATTTTTAAAGTTTGTCCAGACTACTTCTCTTATACCACTAATGCAATTTCAATGAAACTTTACAGGATTGATCTGTAGCTCAAGTCCTTGCACATATTGCACGGGTTTTTCGGTTGAATGATTTTTGGCCGAGTTATGGCCCTTTGATAAAAAGGTGTTTTTTTCTGTGTGTTGCCAGATACGCAAAAGCTTGTCCGGACTATTCCTCATAAACTACTGGTGCAATTTTATCCAAACTTTACAGGAATGATCAGTACAAAGTCTAGTTGTGCACTGTCTGTGTGTCAGTCCGTCTGTCACAAAATTTGTCCCAACATGAAATTGGCCATCATGAGGCGACACATGTGATTACTGATCGCTCTTGTTATAATTTTAGGTGTACCAGTCTCTGAAAACTAGACTGGCAATAGTATTAAATCTCTTTAATTATTAAAGGGACCATTTAAGTCTTAAAATAGCCAGCAATATAAGCTCTGTTATTTGATCAGTGAAAATAAACTAAAGATCGATTGACCAATGACAGGCTCGGATATGTAAATGTACATGATGACTTAATATACATTAAAATAAGCTTATGAAACTAGATAAGTGACATAGTTACCTGTCTTATATCAGTAAAAATGACCAATTGGGCATTTAAACTAACAGGTATATGCTTTGAAAATTTGTTCTTCCCATTCTGATTTTTTAGTCTAAGAGAAATCAGTGTGGCCCATTATATAAAGACCTTTATGTTGCAGCACATATTATTTGGAAAGTGAATATTTTAACAACATGTAAATTGACTGTGAAATCAGTGCTGTGTTTGAAGAAATTAACAGAAAATTACCACATGTTGTAAATGATAGTGTGTGCATGTTCACCTCCTTACATTATTGTCTTGATATTCATGGAGCAGTCTATTCCCAGAATGCAGTTCTTCTGTGATATGTAGTTATAGTTTTACATGCAGCTGCATTATGTATAAAATCTGGAGGTTTTGCAGTTGCAGATTTTAGTTTACTGTTGTTTATAGGACAATAATGTAGGAGTCAAAATTTATTAAGTCTTTTAAAGATAGTTGAATTTTTGTTTAACATGTTTGCAGGGGAGTGTTAACTCAAAATTTTTTAACAATGATCAAGCTTGGCCCGACCTCTAATGTGATGGTCAGTGTACAAGAGTGTTGTAACCAAGCTGAATATTTTAATTGGACTTTTCCATCTTTTAATCTTGACTTAACGATTCATCATTTTTAGGGAAATTTTCAAAATATGAACTGACTTAATTATAAGCCCCTTTGTGGCTGCATGAGGGGTTGCCTTTCAGGGTTGAGGCCTTAGAAAAGCAGCCTCCATTTATCGTAAGAGGTGACTTAAAATGGGTTAGGATGACTGGAGTCTATGCATTTCTTAGCTCCTGTAACACCCGAGGTTAAGCTAAAATCATCTTGCCATATAACCTGGATTGTGATAGTGTGCTGTAGAAACAAACAAACAAACTGCAGACAATAATCAGACCTCACCACAGCTGATCTAGGTCTTTACTGCTGGTCATTTTGGTAGATTCAGTCATCCTAATGCTCGCAGACAAAGAGTTCATTGATTATGCTGTATTAAAAGTTGATTAAAGATGTCTCATAAGTTTATATGGTCATACATTAATGGTATAGTTTGCAATATAACCTATCATCACCAAATGGTTAGAATGAGATTTTCAATTGTTTATGTGATATAAAAATTTTATAATTTAAAAACACTGTTAATTCATTTGTTCGGACTACTTCTCTTATACCACTAATCAAGTAATGCAATTTCAATGAAACTTTACAGGATTGATCTGTAGCTCAAGTCCTTGGGCATATTGCACGGGTTTTCCGGTTGAATGATTTTTGGCCAAGTTATGGCCCTTTGATAAAAAGGTGTTTTTTTCTGTGTGTTGCCAGAATACACAAAAGCTTGTCCGGACTACTCCTCATAAACAACTGGTGCAATTTTATCAAAACTTTACAGGAATGATCAGTACCAAGTCTAGTTGTGCACTGTCTGTCTGTCTGTCCGTCTGTCACAAAACTTGTCCCCACTACTCCTCATAAACTACTGGGGCAATTTCATCCTAACTTTACGGGAAATTATGTCGCCACTACTCCGATCACTTCTCTGTCTGTCACAAAACTTGTCCCAACATGAAATTGGCCATCATAAGGCGACACATGTGATCACTGATCGCTCTTGTTATTAAATGTTCTCAATTTGCTGTTGTTAGATATAATCTTCTGTACCATAGAAGTCAAAAAATAGCTATTGCCTTTATGTATGTTATAGTAATAAATTAAAATTATAATAATAATAATAAAAATTGAATAATACCATGGTTCTAAAGCACAGATTTCTCCTGCCACACACACCCACACCCCACTACACAAACCACAAGTGATCATTTTGTGAAAAAAGGGATATAAACTCCCATGAGCCTAATATTTTACAGATAAAGGCTTTGACATTGCATATGCCTTGCTGGAAGTAATAAAGTTATTTTTCAAACTGAGACAGTAAAAAAAGAAACCCTCAGATTCCAAATAACAACATGCAATTAGGGGGAAGAAAAATAGATTGAACTAACTCCCCTGAGATAGAAAAAAAATAACAACCCAGAGAACAAAATAATACAGCTAGTCGTTTTAACAGTGCATTCTTCCGCAAATAAATATTGGGAAAAATTGTAAAACTTCAAACAGTATCCATTATTAATGAGCAATGCAAATTTAAAAGCTAGGGAACCAAAAAAGCACCATGCGATAAACAGTAATTTAGTTGGAATTCAGATGCTTTGAGACTCACTATTTGTTTCCAGACTGATGTGTGTTTTCATTTTTTTTGGTAAGAATGATGTAAACATATTAAAAAAATTCAAAGAACAAAAAAGGCTTCAATTGTTAAGCTTAGTTTTTAATGTTAGAAAAATTATCTTTCTTAATTATGCCCTCACACATATAGATTTGCTCTTGAGCTGATTATGTTGAAATTTCTAAATGGACTGTTCCATTAAATTCAGAGTAGGGCAATTTTTCCATTATAAAACTATTCAGCAGGTTACAGTTAATTCTTAATATGCACAATTTCTGTGCTCTTCTTTTAATCCAGTTCATTATTATCCTTCCTCTGCATATTATCTCTATAAATATGATGAACAAGAATTTATCATAGATAAATGTAAGCATCTTAATCTCCTATCTCTGTCTAAATCATGATTTTATTACAACAATGGCACCATTTTCTCTATGATACAAACAGTTTGAGTTTTCAGCATAAATCATTTTCCTGCTGAAGCCATGAAAAGCCTCTGCTACCTGGTGAGAATATAAAGCCAGATCAGGCTGTACTGTTCGACCAATGTCAGCTGACCAACTTAAAAAAATTTTCATCTTGAATTCCCTAGAATTGATAATGGACAGTTCCAAATATGAAAGCTGGACAAGTCCCATTTCAGTAATTCATGGCAGTGATATAATTGCTTGCTGATGCTTTCTGGAAAACTCCTTAAAATAAGAATGAACTGTTCCAAATTCAAACAGAGTCAGTCCCATTATTTCAATATTTAGGTGTGATATGGTTAAATATAACCTTCACTTTTAGAGCAATAAGTGATCCAAACATTTCAAGGAAAAAACTGTAATCAAGGCATGATGATAAAGGCAGAGTAGGTGTTATCAGGTAATATGTTCTGTTGAGAAAGTGTTTTTTGTTGTTTCATTTTGATATCCTGGGGTGTTTTGTAAAATCAGCAGTTTTTAGTCTATTTTATTTTTTAGCATTACTTCCATCAGAAGCTATTTATCACAAAATGTTGCCAGCTGTTTTCATTGTAAATTAAAATCATTACATTATTTCTTTATAATATTTACCATTTATATCAATTATCATGATAACTTGGCTGTTTTATGTTAACAATATGATATGATAATAAAGATAATTTTGTAACAAACTTGTACATTAACCATTTGGCTGCTGCCAGGTGGCTACAGAAACTGCCCATGCTGCAAGTGGTGACCAAGATCATGGTCTGAAATGTTTGCTCTTGAATTCATTTGGTTGGATTGTTTTGAAATTTCTCTAAATTTGATGCATGTTTTTGTTCAGATTTAAAGATTGACAAGTCCATGTAAGATCTATCTAGGAGAAAATGGATATTTAGCTGGGAGGGGGTGGGGGGAGGGTTTGAGTGGAGCATAAAATTTAGAATACAGTTATGCTATATTGAGGTGCTAAAAAAGTTCTCCAAATTTGAGGATATGACCTAAGAGTGATCAGTCCCTGAGTGTGAGTCAAGCATTTTAATTTTCCAGACTCTTAAAAATATTGAAAAGTTTAATCTCCATATTGCATGATTGCCAGATTACGGATTGACAATTTATCCTGAACTTGGGCTATAATTTCACATGAAATTTTCAATTTTCAAACTCAATATAAACTCAATGTATTAATGGAAAATGGTCAAGATGCAAAGCTTCCCTCATGAAAAAAGTAGAACACGGTGCCAGACTGACTGGTGTACAAATTCTGAAAATTGAAACTTAGTCCCCAAAATTAATTCTTTCATACATTTGACCTTGTAAAAGACACCTTTTTAGATGCTGAAGTTTTGTAAAAAGTTCTCGAGACTGGTCTCCAAATTAAAATTTTGCAATTGAAAGAAAATGCTCAGCCTTGAGCTTGTTTTTTTTCAGAACCTTGAAGCTAAGTAAAAGAAGAAACAGTGAAAAGATTTTGTTAAGCTTCCTGTGTGAAGTATTAGGCACATGACACATAGAGAGACTTGTGAAGTATTTATCTTCCAGGCTTTCTTGGCATTTTTCCATTCATGATTGTTGAAACATTGATTAACGTAACACTGAATCAAAAGCACCAGGAAGTTTCTCCTTTTTTTCTGTTGAAAAAGAAAAATTTTCAGGATATAATGGATTTCACATGCGTGTACTGAAAATTTTGCGTATTTTTTATTAGGATATATTTTGTCTGTGTTTTAACTTCATGTCACCACTTGTTTGTTGCTCTGCCACTTTTCAAGACTTGAAGTGCTTCGGATGGAATTATATTTTCAAATGAAGGTTTAATTATAACTGAAAGGGGAAATAGAGATAACAATTTGGAAGGAATTTAATTTGCAAAGTGATTAGGGTGGTAAAGAGGCTTAGAACTGGGATTGTGTTTTTTTGTTTGTTTTGAAGCTGGAATTTTATTCTGTTCAAGATATTTTAATCAAGTAGAAATACCAGGTTGGTTTGATTTATTTTACATTGGAATTTATTAGATTAGTGTGAATATTTGCTTTTTTCATGATTCTAAATCTTCCAGGAAAATTTTGCTGAAAGTGCTGTTTTGTCTGTTTTAATGCCATGTTGATATACATGGTTTTTTTTCATGAAATGATGAAAGATTAAGTAAATATTCAAACCCATATGCCTCTAAATTTGCATAATAAACTTACCCTGCCTTGAATTCGGAACTGTCCGTTACTAAATTTAGGGAAACTTAAATTTAGCTCCCATTTTACTTGCATAGCAGACTGGCGTTTCCGTGAGTTTTACCCATGCCGGAAATTTCATCTGGCATGGTGGGTGCCAGATGAGTCTTGTGCCGAACAACATCATTTTACCGCACTTTATGTCCAAACCGCAACAGATGACAGATATTATAAGTCAGTGTTTGCCTCCCCTTATTACTGATGGCATATCTACCATAAAATTATGAGAACAACATCATCTAATTTAACAATTATAAATGAAATAAGAATATACTTTATGAGATAAAAGTTTAAATACCTTTTTAAAGGCCCATCGAGCCTCATAAATGATTATCAATATAATTTTTAAAAGCTTTTTTTAGCTTTGGTGTCCTGTAATAGTTTCCAAAATGTTACTCACTATATATATATATAAATAGCCATATTTCTGAGCCATCTTTTGTTGCTTTAATGTACAGTTATAGTGAATTTGTAATTTGTACAGAAGTCAAAATACCACTTTGTTTACATTTTGCCACCTGGTTAGTTTATCACTAATTATTTCACATTCAACATTATTTTATTCAGGTGAATTGAGCATCTTGCATGTTCCAAGTTAGTTATAACAACATTATTTAACACATATTTGCTGTTTCTGCATCATGAAAAATTTATTCATTACCAAGGCATAATGTGCCTTTAAATAAGTGAATAAAAAGAAGCAGTTGCATATTTAAAGAGGGACAATTAAGACTTTAAGTGCATATTTATATAAATTCAGCAGGGTTACGTGATTTGTTACCGTGACCTTTCAGGGCTTTAAGGAATCTTATAATAATGAAATTCAGCAGGGTTACAGTTGTAGCCTTGACATTTGAAGAAACTTAAGGAAACAATTGCCAGGAACATGAGAACCATTGATTTTTTAACTGTTCCATGTGTTCAGAGACATGTTGCCTAGTCGCTCTTATAATTGTAGATTCATTATTGATGAGCAACCTTCTCACACAAATATTATACTGAAAAAAAATAAAAAGATTTAAAAATCCTTTGTGCCATTGAGTTTTATAAGGATTTAATGAGCTGATAAATTGAATTATTGGAAAATTACAGAGTGATTCATGTTTGGTGTTGTTTACATAGTGTCTGGAATTGAAATGATTGTAAACTTGCTTTGTAGTTCTAACAATTCAGTTGATTGGCCAAAATTGTCCAAGACACTTCTTTGAACCAGCAAAAAATTATGCAACCACATGGTCAGATCAGATCCTGAAATACAAAATATACCCCCTATACAGTATAAATAAACACAAGGAATGAAACGCCTTTTCCCCACCCCAACATAATTTACGCCGAACAAATCAACAAAACAGCATATCAAAATAATCTATCGGGCCTAATCTATCTAAGTTATCTTCTTTTTTTTTAGAGTTTTGCCTCTTCTTTAAGTCAAGTATTTTAATAGTTGAGCGCACTGTCTTATGAGCATCTTTTGTTATGCCTTCCTGAGTCTCTTTCTAAGACCATATTGTCATAAATTTACTTACAGACATCTTATTTACCAACATCTCTTTTCTAGACATCTAAAAGTAATATTTTCACAAAATTGTCATCATCATCTCTTTTATTCCTGGAAGCTGATTGGCTAATTACGGAAGGGAGATTTTTTACCATTTCATTATTGTCATTGTCATCACGCTAAATGATCACAGCCCAAAGGAGAGTATTACATTAATTGCCCCGTTATTTGGCTTCAATTATAGATTTGGTAAGATTGATTTTCAGCTTCTTGGATGTTTTAATTAACCATTCTTGAGAAACAAAAAAGTGTTGTGTTTGTGCCTGTACAATATTGATCAGTAAAATATAAGGGACATACAGTCATGTAATGCTCTTGTCTTGTTTGGGAGAGTAGTATTTTTATTATAAAACAACAACAAATAGATGCAAAATAAAAACAACAACAAAAAATAAGAAGACTTTTAGTTTCCTGTACGAAAATGCCTACCCTGACTACACCCTGATTTGACATGGGATCAGAAATTTATTCCCAGCCAGTTTTTTTTTACTATTCAGTTGACTATAGAGAAGACAGAAATCTATTTTTAGCTCGACTATTCGATAAGAATAAGTAGAGCTATTGCAGTCACCCGAGCGTCGGCGTCGGCGTAACCACTTATGTTAAAGTTTTTGTAATAGTTCAAATATTTTCAAAGTCCATTGACATATGGCTTTGAAACTTTGCACACTTGTTCACCATCATGACCCCAACCTGTAGACAGGAGGAGGTAACTCTATCAAGCATTTTAACAGAATTATGCCCCTTTTTCGACTTAGAATTTACGTTAAAGTTTTTGTAATAGTTCAAATATTTTCAAAGTCCATTGACATATGGCTTTGAAACTTGGCACACTTGTTCACCATCATGACCCCAACCTGTAGACAGGAGGAGGTAACTCTATCAAGTATTTTGACAGAATTATGCCCCTTTTTCGACTTAGAATTTACGTTAAAGTTTTTGTAATAGTTCAAATATTTTCAAAGTCCATTGACATATGGCTTTGAAACTTTGCACACTTGTTCACCATCATGACCCCAACCTGTAGACAGGAGGAGGTAACTCTATCAAGCATTTTGACAGAATTATGCCCCTTTTTCGACTTAGAATTTCCTTTAAAGTTTTTGTAATAGTTCAAATATTTTCAAAGTCCATAGACATATGGCTTTGAAACTTTGCACACTTGTTCAACATCATGACCCCAACCTGTAAACAGCAGGAGGTAACTCTATCAAGCATTTTGACAGAATTATGCCCCTTTTTCGACTTAGAATTTACGTTAAAGTTTTTGTAATAGTTCAAATATTTTCAAAGTCCATTGACATATGGCTTTGAAACTTTGCACACTTGTTCACCATCATGACCCCAACCTGTAAACAGGAGGAGGTAACTGTATCAGGCATTTTTTTTACTATCAAGCACTAAGAATAGTCGAGCATGCTGTCCTACCGACAGCTCTTGTTAGATTTTTTAGTATACAATATATAGTGTTTTCAGGGTGGATTCAACGAAATATTTAAATGAGCCAGAAAAAATACCACCCTGAAATGGAAATCCAGGGCAGAATTTTCACTCACACAGATTTCTAAAAATAGATTTACTTCTAGTTAAATTAAGAGCAATTTCAGGCTGGGATTAATTTGAAATATTTAAATGAGCCATAATTCACCCTGATTTCTATTTAAAAAGTCAGGCCAGACTTTTTTCTTCCTGTTATTATCCTGCCCCAAAATTTTGCGAATCCCACCCTGAAATTAAAATAAAAATCCGCCCAGGTTCCTGTTCTTTTTGATAATTGACAAAATAATAATTGAGATCTTTTTTTTCACTTATCTGTATTTGATTTTCATACAATTAAATACATTTCAAAAGTCATTCTTGTTTGATATTTCCACTAGATAGCTGCACACTGTATTACATAATTCCACACTATAGTATCTGTACCACACAATCTGTAAACATATGAAAGCAGTGTAGGAATATTCTGTAGACAGCTTTCAATTTATATATTAATCTAAAAGAAAATGTAACACCTAAATATAGAGAAATATGTCCATACAGTGTAGTTTTAAAGGTAAAATATTTCATTAATTGCAATCAAAACATCAAAATCAAAAGAAGAAATGATTGATGAAATTATTTTAAAGAAGCTACAGCATTATAAACATATATGTACTGACTTCATGAAGTCATTAATTCCAATAAAATTTGCGGGAATAATTGCTTTTAATAATTAAAACTGAAACTAATTTTCATAGAAAATGAAAAAAATTAAAAATTACCAGTAATATTTCCTCTATTGTATTATTTTGTTCCAACTACACCATTTTCTTCTTCTTCATCGTCTTGTCACATATTGTTACTGAAATATTTGGCTTCAACCTAAATTTTGGAATTAGAAAAAAAACAAAACAAATATCAATCATGTCATCATTTTTATTACATTTTAAGACTTCAGTAGTTTCTTTTTCTACAAAATGTATAGTTTATTTAGAAATATTAAGAATTATTTCATTTTCCCTCCATATTTTAAAACAGGTGTCCTGGAAATTTATTTAAAATCTTTTCAGAATACTGAGCTTACAAAAATTCATTATTTTATGAAAAATTAAAAATTATTTAAAACTGTAATTCAATTATAACTTACCATTGATCTGTTACAATTGGCTGCTTATTTCCCTCCATTTTTTCAAATTGAATAACGAAGTTTAACACATCTATTATGCTCCATTTTATATATAAGTTTCACAATAAATTTCCCAAGAAAGTTCTGTATAGCTGGGGTAGTTGAAATCTTAAAATCTCATTTTCTAGGTAATTAACAAAACTCATTTATGTATTAATATATAAATGTAAGTTGATTTATTTGAATTAAAATCACAACTAAAGCCTCCAATCTTTCTTTAGAAAATGACCATGCTGGAAATAATGTTCAGGGTGTGATATTTGTTCGGCATTTTAAACCGCTGTCAGTCAATCTGTGGTAACTTCTCTATTTTCATCTACCAGATAGCCCAGTTTAACATAAAGTATTTTGAAATACTGGATAAAGTTCCACTTGAAGGTTGTTTGTTTATATAAACTGTAAGCTGACCTTAGAGGTAGGAGATTCTGTGCAGATTGTGAGATGGTGGATAAAAACTAAAACTCTTGAACATTACTAAGTGTCTTATTGCTGACCAATAAATGCATTAAATAATAAATTTTTTGTCATCAGTTAAATATAAAAACAATCAATTAGTAGTAACAATTATCAATTTTATATATAACAATAAATCATGTTGAGCTAAATAATCTACATAATTTCAAAAAAAAATAATAAAAGAATAATTCAGTAAATGAAAAGAAGTTTTGTTAAATGGAGTATACCATAAATCAACTGAAACTTTCCAGAAATATATACTATAATATCTTTTCTTCTGAATTAAAATTTTTATTTTGTCTAACAGCAATGTAAACTGTACTATTAGTGTATTACAATATTCATTTCTAATAACTCTAACTAAGAAAAATCTGGCTGGAATTGAAGAACTTTTAAGGACTGTATTGAAACCGGTTCTTGAAAATTTTCTAACTTTGAAATATCTGGGTAGAGTTTGCTTATATTTCTCAAAGTCAGTAAAATCTGTGTCAAAATATTTTCAAAGTGCAAATATTCCTGCTTCCACCCTGACTTTTACCAAAATGAAGATGATGTCAGGGTAGAAAAAACTTGAATTCCCATGTGAGATTTCTTGAAAATTCAGGGTCCATGTCTATTTCACCCTGATTTTGCCAATTCTGGTTCAAAACAGGCCTGAATCGGTCCTGTTTTTCATAAAAGCCATGCTGATTTTTCGTGCAGGGTTCTACCAATAATAAAATTGTGTTTGCTTTTCATGTATCTATAGACAGTGGTAGCTTGTTTTGCACTGCTTCTATTTTTCAAATTTTAACATTTGAAAAACTTGTGAACCAGTCAATTTGAATTTTGAACTTCCAATTATAAATAAAACCAGTCTGTGAGCCATTGTAATTTAATATTGAAAATCATTCAGATAATGCACAGTCTGATGTTGCTTTGAGAGGAAATAAACAAGAGTATTTCATCACTCTGAGTTCTCCCAGAGATATCATTTAAAATCTTTTTAAAATCTTATTTCTTTTTATGATAGTTTGGTGAAAATTGAAAGTTTGTTTTAAAGCCTTTTATTTCGAAACATTGGTTTAGAAAGTTTTATCTTTTGTTTATACCATCCAGTAATAATCATCTTAATCAAATAGCACCAGCTGTTTGGAACTTCAAAAAGGGTTTAAAGTTTGCTTTTGCCATGATTTGAATAATAAATAGATTTTTGAATTTGAAAGGAAGTTTAAGGTAATCTCTGACAGTAATCAGTACACATTGTATAGTCTGATTAAATCATCAGGTAGTAAAAATATGTTTACTGTATACTTAAATTTCAATGTGGGTTTTGATCCTGCCGGGAAATCATACTGGAAGGACCTTGAGTGTCTGTTCTAGGATTTGAAAAACAGGGGGATTTTTATCGAAAAGTAAGGATTTATTACATTTGTTGATTTTTTTTTCTTCTTTCTCTATGTAAAATTTCCTCCTTGCCTCTGAGAAAATAGGGGAAATTCTCAAAAATAGGAGTCTCCTAGAATAGACACTATGACTGGACTCCCTTAGTTTTTGTATGAAATAAATTGCAAGTAGGAAATACCACTATGTCTGGCAGAGGTTACTTTTTAATTTTTTTTCAAAGTTACTGATATATGTATTTGCGTTCTTATCTCGAAATATAGTTTTTGGGGGCTTATTTAAAGACTGTTAGTGTGGGGTCTAAAGTAGTAAATAAGAATGTTTTTTTATACAAATATAGATGCAAAATGACAATAGTACTAACAAAATTTAACCATGGTAGATAATGAAAGCAAACAATGTAGCATTTAAAATTGTTGTATGAGGTCTTAAATGGTATAATAGATTATAATATAAACAAATGTCATAAAGAATGGTAACATTGCTTTATTATTATATATCATGAAAAGTAGGTTTTACGGTATAAACTGACAAAAGGAGGCGAAAGGTAATGTTTGGGTTCATTATAAAATTACCCAACCTAGAGTGTAATTTTAACCCTTTCACTGCCATAAGGATGACATTATGCCGTTCCTATTATTTTCGAAGTATTTGCCATATGCATGGACGGCTTTTGCCATTTTTATAATAATAATAATTGCAGAAAATCGGATAGCTGTCAACATCCGGATACTGGTACACTTTGTAAAAACAACCATTCTGTTCAACAGATAAACGTAATTATATGGATAAAATCAATAGGATAATCGTTTACAACAGTCCATTACCTATCCTAATACTCATTTGCAGGTGAACTTTCTTCTTGTAGGAAAGTTTTGAAAATATAGAAATGAATGAGCATCAATGTAGACCACAACGATATTCGAAATCCAGGTTTTAGTATTGTCAATAAAACAAAGGGACAAGCTGTTAATCAGAGCCTGCAATTTCGTGAAAATAATATCACAATGTACATGCTTTTTATATAAAGTTATTAAATACAAATATAACAACATATTTGTTTACTTGATTTTTACGAATCAAAATAAATATAATTAACACAACATGAAATTAACTGCTAATAATAACAGCTCCTTCCATAGGCAAAAATAAAAAGCATTCCATAAAAGACGACGCCGCTCACCGGCATCGCCAATAAATATATAGATAATTATATGATCGACAATAATTATTATACTAGCAGATTTGGAAATATATATAATTATTACAATACTAATAACAAATTATAATAATTATATTAATATTATAATATAGTAATTTCTTAGAAAACCCTCTGGCAAATTGATGTGATCAATAAATCAATAACCCTCTGGCAGTGAAAGGGTTATTAAGTTTCAAGTGTGCAAAAAAACAGGATTACAAACATGCCCTTCCTTACTTTTAAATGTGTTAATTATTGAACTATTATGGAAATAAACACCCATGACTGTGTCAATTTGTCACCTTAGATCTATACACTCTAGATTTTTCTACAGCGCACTGATTTACCATGTATATAATGACTGTGATCTACGGCTTATAACTATAAACAGGGGAGTTATATCTGATAATACTGGTACTCTATTATAAAATATTGTCCCAATAAAAAATGTGCTAACATCATGGTATATTGTAGTTTATTTATAAAGTCAGGTACTGTGATTATCATAAACATACAAAAGGTACAATGCAGAAGTTTTATTGGGTAGTTTTATTGGTAAACTTTTATAACAATCTCATGTATACAGGTGATTGGGTTTTGACAAAAAAAAGTTCTCTTACGAAAAGTTGAAAATTAAAACATTTAAAAATTAAAATTTTCAGAGGATTTGAAACTTTGTAAGTTAGATTTATTTATTATTTACCCAATGTCATATGTACATTTTTTATTATAAATAACTTTGATACATAATGTCTTTGTTTTGTTTGGTGTATAATATTAATTAGTAATACATTATGATTGTTTTTTAAGCAGCACAATTGTACCCCATTACAGGAACACATTTTGAAAAAATTGATTGTCAAGTAAAATTGTATGTATAATTTAATAAAGTAAGAAAAATATACACAGTCACTAACAATGATTTAATATAAAAGTCACTATTTTAACAGCATTTTATTTTATTTATTCAACTTTAAAAGGCTATTTGTGTTATAGTTAAATGTAATTTTTGTGGCTAATAGGCCCTGCAACAGATTCTACTCATTTGACCAAAACTGACCAAGGTCAGACTGGTCACACTGTTTTCTATTCTGAGTCAGTACATATTTTGAAAATTTCTCTAAAAATTAGAAGTCTGGTTTTTTCTAAAATGAAAGATTGGCATTAAAAAAAATATGTATGATTTAGCATGATAAATATTAATTTAAAAGCATTTTCTTGTACACTTTCTTTAACTCTTAAAAACAAGTTTTGAAATTTTCTTAAAGATTAGCATGAATTTGAAAGCATTTGTTGATTATGTACAGAATGATACATTTTTCAATTTAAAACATATTTTTTTTTTTAATTAAGTCATTTTGAAAACTTTTATTATATGGAAAAAAAAACAGAGAAAAACTTAAATTTTGGAAACTATAAATTCTGGAATAAATTAGATTTTATATAAATCTAGAGACAGTCTCATTATAAGGGTATCAACTTAAGTAACCTAAATCATGGTCTTTTGTGTAAAGAAAAAAAAAAAGTTCACCCCAGGTTAAATACACTTTATAGATGAATTTTTAAAGGTATTTATTGATAAGCGGTGTATATTTATCTGAAATCAGATCAAAATATTTGGGTTCATCTAATTGTCAAATATTCAATTTTACATTGCACGTCACGCGTAACTGGGTAACTAATACATTTACAGTATATATCTAGTATAATAGATAAAATAGTTTAGATGTAATGGTTCGATTTTTTTTACCTATGTTTTTAGGTCATTAAGTACAGCATGGGTTTTTGTACTTGAATTACATTTATTGTTCTCCCATCTTTGTACTAATATATGTCACATTTTTTAACCTATTTTGTAACAAAGAAATTATTGTTTTTACACCCAGTAAAAGGTTAAGTTGTTACAAACGACTTGCAACATGCAAAATGCATTTGTTTTATGTAGCAAAATGTTATAACTGTTATTACAGTACTCGATCGTTCATGTAAGTTCTTTATCTGCAAGAGAAAATTATCATTAAATTCTTTGTTCACAAAACGATAATAGTCTAGCTTTGTTTAGAAAATGATTTGTCACTTGCTCAGCTGGTGCAAAAAACAGCTTAACTGACTTATTATAAATAATGAAAATTGTAACATCATTCACACCCTATAAGTTACAATCCCTAAAACGAAATGAACTAGAATCAATGATCCTGAAGGACCAGAAAAATTTGAGCCGCTCTATGACAAAACCAACATAATGGGTTTGCGACCAGCATGGATCCAGACCAGCCTGCGCATCTGCGCAGTCTGATCAGGATCCATACTGTTCGCTTACCAACCCTATAACAAGTAGAGAAACTGATAGCGAACAGCATGGAGCCTGATCAGACTGCGCGGATGCGCAGGCTGGTCTGGATCCATGCTGGTGGCAAACCCATTATGTTGGTTTTGTCATGACACGGCTCATATAACAACAATGAGATGGTATTGTACAGGTACAGAGCCAGAAACAACAGCTATTATGAGTAGATCGAGGGTATACCCATTGAATTCTTTAACAAATAAATGTATAACAAGATCTTCACCTTTGCCCAGGTTACTAAGCCTGCATATCTATGCAAATGTAACTGAAGGCCCTAAATTGTTGGTTGCTCAATTTAAGTATTTTATTAATATTCTTTAAAAAAAAAAAGTTTTAAAAAATGGACAGTGCAATTAAAATTCATAGCAGGACAAGCCTCAAGGTTAAGTGTAGAAGAATAGAAAGAACTGAAACTTTTACCTGCAGTATAGAGCCAGGCCAGCCTACAAATCCAGGCAGTTTGACAAGGCTCTCTCTATACTGACCATCTACAAATTTTCATCTTTACAGTCCCCAAACTTGATCATTATAAGTTTTGAGAGATTCAGCAGTCTTAAAGGGACTCCACTGAGGTTTAAAAGCCTAAAAAATAACATTTGAATTTCTTACATAAATGAGTTGGGGCCCTTTAAACAGAAATATATGCAAAGATAGTTTAATAATACACTTTGAAATAAATTGAAAATCGTATTTTATGCTTTCCTTTAGCCCGATTTGAGTGAAAAGCGTTAAAATTTACAATTTGAATAATTATTCTGGAAAAATAAAGTGCGCGAATGATATGAAATTTTGCACAAAGATTAGTGGTCTAAACCTACGTCAAATGGTACATTTATCTGGAAAAAAATATTTTCAGTCCCATCATGTCAAAAAACCTCAGTGGAGTCCCTTTAAATAATGTTAAAATACAGTGATGTATTCACTCATAATGATTCAGTTTTCTAAGTAATAATAAATATTCAAATTTTAACATATTTATAAGCAATCATAGAAAAAAAGTTGTTAATTACTAAGGAAATAGCTTACATAACCTTTGAAGGTAGTCGTACAAATTAGTCAATTACATAATGTGTTGTAATTAACATTTTGGCTTAATTTTGTAATGGCCATTAATTGTAGATTTTGTATGTTGACTACGTTGAACGCCCTTCTATTCCGGCAGAAACTGTAGGACAAACCATTATGCTCTGAATAATGTATGTATTTCAGCAATTATTGAAATGGATTCCGTAAATTTTGTCTCGGACTTGGAGTATTGTTGTTATGTTGGAAATTTGTTGTCTCTTGGTGCTTGTTAAGTAATGAATAGAATAGAAGGCTTAGAATTAGATGAATTATATGAATCAGGTTTTCATAAGGTGGTTCTGTTTGCCTTTACTTTGATACTTTTTGCATTTTGGTTTGATTTGAATGGTGTTTTATTGGATTATGATTATAGAAATGGTAAAATTTAACTTCTCTTCTTATTATAGTTTTAGATAGAGCAATTTAATGGTTAATAAGCATTTTCTAGACAATGTATTGTTTCTCGGGATCCATGCTGTTTGCTTACCAACTCTATTACAAGTAGAGAAACTGATAGCGAACACTGCATAGATCCTGATCAGACTGCGCGAATGTACAGGCTGGTCTGGATCCATATTGGTTGCAAATGCACTATGTTGGTTTTGTCGTGACGTGACTCAATATTTCCATGTGATCAGTGTTAATTAAAATTGGTCGGAATTGACATATTTTATTCATACTCCTAAACAGGAAAGTTTTTGCACAAAATTTTTAAAATCTCTTGATTTTTACGTAAAATTGGAACAACTTTTTACTCATTTCTGCAAGAAGCAATAGTAATCCATTAAATTTGTGCATACGTCTAAAAATGTTCGTATTGGGACATGTAGAAAAAATAAATTTTGAGTTACAAAGTTAAGATTAAGTACCATGCAGGGTATCATTAAATTAAGTTCCCCATACACATTTTATAATAATTGCCAGGTAAATAGGGTTATATGCATTTACTAACTCATATTGTAATAATTAATTGTTACACAAAATAGAAATAGTAATCATGGTATTATTTGATTGTTTTACCTTTTGTTAATACAGTAATATGATATTGAGATATTTTCAGGTTATACAACTTTATAACTAAGTGTATAAAGCTACAATCATGTAATACTATCAGATACAAAAATTATTGTTTAAATTTTGAAAAAGAATACATTTGTACTTCCAAAATGCCTATATGAAAGAAATATGTCTGTTTGTATATTTTCTTAAGAGGGAATCAGGTGCATGTACAAATCAAAGCTTATCTGTTTTTGTTTTTTTTACCATTGACATTCTTAAAATAGCTGCTAAGCCAGGACATTTTCTTCTGTTTACAAAACAATATAATTTTACGGTTTATAAATCTTAGCACCCTCTAAAATAACATGTGATTATGATGATATGGAGCCTATAGTTAACTTGGTAATTTTCTTAAAAAGTTTTTGCTAGACATAGTTCTTTATGATTATAATAATTAATATGATGAAATTTCTTATTCCAGAAAGACGATAAATGGTCAGTGAAAGTGTGACAGATGGCGTAATGTCTGCATGCGCCGAATTTACCCAGAATGCTTGGAAAAAAGACCTATGCATCAACTGCCAGAGACCAAGAGGTGAACATGCTAAGACCGAAGAAAATGAGCCAAGCTCAGCTTCCCAAAAACCCAGTGAACTTGGAACGGATTCACCTAAACCTGCCAAAAGGAATTCACTAAAGTGACCAAATCTCTTGGCAG